>NW_025765766.1:0-112251 GCF_003918875.1 Haliotis rubra | reverse complement strand
GATATATACATTGATAAAGGAATACACGATATATACATTGATAAGGAATACGATATATATACATTGATAAGGAATACACGATATATATACATTGATAAGGAATACACGATATATACATTGATAAGGAATACACGATATATACATTGATAAGGAATACACGATATATACATTGATAAGGAATACACGATATATACATTGATAAGGGAATACGATATATATACATTGATAAGGAATGCACGATATATACATTGATAAAGGAATACGATATATACATTGATAAGGAATACACGATATATACATTGATAAGGAATACACGATATATACATTGATAAGGAATACACGATATATACATTGATAAAGGAATACACGATATATACATTGATAAGGAATACACGATATATACATTGATAAGGGAATACACGATATATACATTGATAAGGAATACGATATATACATTGATAGGAATACGATATACATTGATAAGGAATACACGATATATACATTGATAAGGAATGAATACACGATATATACATTGATAAGGAATGATACGATATATACCATTTGATAAGGAATACACGATATATACATTGATAAGGAATACACGATATATACATTGATAAGGGAATACGGATATATACATTGATACCTACGAATACACGATATATACATTGATAAAGGAATACATGATATATACATTGATAAAGAGACGATATACATTGAATAAGATATATACATTGATAAAGGAATACACGATATATACATTGATAAGGAATACACGATATATACATTGATAAGGAATACACGATATATACATTGATAAGGAATACATGATATATACATTGATAAGGAATACACGATATATACATTGATAAAGAAATACGATATATATACATTGATAAGGAATACACGATATATACATTGATAAGGAATACACGATATATACATTGATAAGGAATACACGATGATATATACATTGATAAAGGAATACACGATATATACATTGATAAGGAATACACGATATATACATTGATAAGGAATACACGATATATACATTGATAAGGAATACACGATATATACATTGATAAGGAATACACAATATATACATATATACGATATATACATTGATAAGGAATACACGATATATACATTGATAAGGAATACACGATATATACATTGATAAGGAATACACGATATATACATTGATAAGGAATACACGATATATACATTGATAAGGAATGCAGATATATACATTGATAAGGAATACACGATATATACATTGATAAGGAATACACGATATATACATTGATAAGGAATACACGATATATACATTGATAAAGGAATACACGATATATACATTGATAAGGAATACACGATATATACATTGATAAGGAATACACGATATATACATTGATAAGGAATACACGATATATACATTGATAAGGAATACACGATATATACATTGATAAGGAATACACGATATATACATTGATAAGGAATACACGATATATACATTGATAAGGAATACACGATATATACATTGATAAAGAAATACTCGATATATACATTGATAAGGAATACACGATATATACATTGATAAGGAATACACGATATATACATTGATAAGGAATACACGATATATACATTGATAAGGAATACTCCATATATACATTGATAAGGAATACACGATATATACATTGATAAGGAATACACGATATATACATTGATAAGGAATACACGATATATACATTGATAAGGAATACGATATATACATTGATAAAGAATACACGATATATACGATATATATATACATATTGATAAGGAATACACGATATATACATTGATAAGGAATACACGATATATACATTGATAAGGAATACGATATATACATTGATAAGGAATACACGATATATACATTGATAAATGATATATACATTGATATAATACATACATGATAAGGAATACACGATATATATATACATTGATAAGGAATACACGATATATACATTGATAAAGGAATACGATATATATACATTGATAAGGAATACACGATATATACATTGATAAAGGAATACGATATATACATTGATATGGAATACACGATATATACATTGATAAGGAATACACGATATATACATTGATAAGGAATACACGATATATACATTGATAAGGAATACACGATATATACATTGATAAGGAATACACGATATATACATTGATAAGGAACATCGATATATACATTGATAAACACGATATATACACGATGATATATAATACATATATACGGTGATAAAGGAATACGATATATACATTGATAAGGAATACGATATATATACATTGATAAGGAATACACGATATATACATGAATAAGGAATACACGATATATACATTGATAAGGAATACACGATATATACATTGATAAGGAATACACGATATATACATTGATAAGGAATACACGATATATACATTGATAAGGAATACACGATATATACATTGATAAGGAATACACGATATATACATTGATAAGGAATACACGATATATACATTGATAAGGAATACACGATATATATACATTGATAAGGAATACACGATATATACACATTGATAAAGGAATACACGATATATACATTGATAAGGAATACGATATATACATTGATAAGGAATACACGATATATACATTGATAAGGAATACACGATATATACATTGATAAGGAATACACGATATATACGATTGATAAGGAATACGATATATACATTGATAAAAGAATACGATATATATACATTGATACATGATATAATACGATATATACGATTGATAAAGAATACACGATATATACATTGATGAGAATACGATATATACATTGATAAAGGAATACACGATATATTCATTGATAAGGAATACGATATATACATTGATAAGGAATACACGATATATACATTGATAAGGAATACACGATATATATTCATTGATAAGGAATACACGATATATACGATTAAGAATATACGATATATACGATGATAAACATGATATATATGAATACACGATATATACATTGATAAGAATACACGATATATACATTGATAAGGAATACACGATATATACATTGATAAGGAATACACGATATATACATTGATAAGGAATACACGATATATACATTGATAAGGAATACACGATATATACATTGATAAGGAATACACGATATATACATTGATAAGGAATACACGATATATACATTGATAAGGAATACACGATATATACATTGATAAGGAATACGATATATATGATTGATAAGGAATACACGATATATACATTGATAAAGGAATACACGATATATACATTGATAAAGGAATACACGATATATACATTGATAAGGAATGCACGATATATACATTGATAAGGAATACACGATATATACATTGATAAGGAATACACGATATATACATTGATAAGGAATACACGATATATACATTGATAAGGAATACACGATATATACATTGATAAGGAATACACGATATATACATTGATAAGGAATACACGATATATACATTGATAAGGAATACACGATATATACATTGATAAGGAATACACGATATATACATTGATAAGGAATACACGATATATACATTGATAAGGAATACACGATATATACATTGATAAAGGAATACACGATATATACATTGATAAGGAATACGATACGATATATACATTGATAAAGAGAATGCACGATATATACATTGATAAGAATACACGATATATACATTGATAAATGAATACACGATATATACATTGATATACGAATACACGATATATTCATTGATAAGGAATACACGATATATAATACATTGATAAGGAATACACGATATATTGATAAGGAATACACGATGATATAGGAATAAAGGAATATATATACATTGATAAGGAATACACGATATATACATTGATAAGGAATACACGATATATACATTGATAAAGAATACACGATATATACATTGATAAGGAATACGATATATACATTGATAAGGAATACACGATATATACATTGATAAGGAATACTCGATATATACATTGATAATAGCCGATAATACGATATATACATTGATAAGGAATACACGATATATACATTGATAAGGAATACACGATATATTACGATATATTGATAAGGAATACACGATATATACATTGATAAGGAATACACGATATATACATTGATAAGGAATACGATTATATACATTGATAAGGAATACACGATATATACATTGATAAGGAATACGATATATACATTGATAAAGGAATACACGATATATACGATTGATAAAGGAATACGATATACACGAATAAGGATATACATTGATAAGGAATACACGATATATACATTGATAAAGGAATACACGATATATACATTGATAAGGAATACACGATATATACATTGATAAGGAATACATCGATATATACATTGATAAAGAATACACGATATATACATTGATAAGGAATACACGATATATACATACATGATAAGGACATTGATAAGGTCACGATATATATACATTGATAAGGAATACACGATATATACATTGATAAGGAATACACGATATATACATTGATAAGGAATACACGATATATACATTGATATACACGATATACACGATATATACATGATATATAGGAATAAACGATACGATATACATTGATAAGGAATACACGATATATACATTGATAAGGAATACACGATATATACATTGATAAGGAATACACGATATATACATTGATAAGAATACACGATATATACATTGATAAGGAATACACGATATATACATTGATAAATGAATACACGATATATACATATGATATAGAATACACGATATATACATTGATAAGGAATACACGATATATACATTGATAAGGAATACACGATATATACATTGATAAGGAATACACGATATATACATTGATAAGGAATACACGATATATACATTGATGAGGAATACACGATATATATACATTGATAAGGAATACACGATATATACATTGATAAAGGAATACACGATATATATTGATTGATAACACGATATATACGAATGATATATACATTGATAAAGGAATACACGATATATACATTGATAAGGAATACACGATATATACATTGATAAAGAAGGAATACACGATATATACATTGATAAGGAATACACGATATATACATTGATAAGGAATACACGATATATACATTGATAAGGAATACACGATATATACATTGATAAGGAATACGATATATACATTGATAAGGAATACACGATATATACCATTGATAAAGAATACACGATATATACATTGATATGAACGAATACATTGATATATACATTGATAAGGAATACATGATATATACATTGATAAGGAATACATGATATATACATTGATAAGGAATACATGATATATACATTGATAAGGAATACACGATATATACATTGATAAGGAATACACGATATATACATTGATAAGGAATACACGATATATACATTGATAAGGAATACACGATATATACATTGATAAGGAATACACGATATATACATTGATAAGGAATACACGATATATACATTGATAAGGAATACACGATATATACATTGATAAGGAATACACGATATATACATTGATAAGAATACACGATATATACATTGATAAGGAATACACGATATATACATTGATAAGGAATACACGATATATACATTGATAAGGAATACACGATATATACATTGATAAGGAATACATACGATATATACATTGATAAGGAATACACGATATATACATTGATAAGGAATACACGATATATACATTGATAAGAAATACTCGATATATACATTGATAAGGAATACACGATATATACATTGATAAGGAATACACGATATATACATTGATAAGGAATACACGATATATACATTGATAAGAATACACGATATATACATTGATAAGGAATACACGATATATACATTGATAAGGAATACACGATATATATACATTGATAAGGAATACACGATATATACATTGATAAGGAATACACGATATATACATTGATAAGGAATACACGATATATACATTGATAAGGAATACACGATATATACATTGATAAGGAATACACGATATATACATTGATAAGGAATACACGATATATACATTGATAAGGAATACACGATATATACATTGATAAGGAATACACGATATATACATTGATAAGGAATATACGATATATACATTGATAAGGAATACACGATATATACATTGATAAGGAATACACGATATATACATTGATAAGGAATACACGATATATACATGAATAAGGAATACACGATATATACATTGATAAGGAATACACGATATATACATTGATAAGGAATACACGATATATACATTGATAAGGAATACACGATATATACATTGATAAGGAATACACGATATATACATTGATAAGGAATACTCCATATATACATTGATAAGGAATACACGATATATACATTGATAAGGAATACACGATATATACATTGATAAATAATACACGATATATACATTGATAAGGAATACACGATATATACATTGATAAGGAATACACGATATATACATTGATAAGGAATACACGATATATACATTGATAAGGAATACACGATATATACATTGATAAGGAATACATGATATATACATTGATATGGAATACACGATATATATACATTGATAAGGAATACACGATATATACATTGATAAGGAATACACGATATATACATTGATAAGGAATACACGATATATACATTGATAAGGAATACACGATATATACATTGATACGATATATACATTGACACGATATATACATTGATAAGGAATACACGATATATACATTGATAAGGAATACACGATATATACATTGATAAGAATACACGATATATACATTGATAAGGAATACACGATATATACATTGATAAGGAATACACGATATATACATTGATAAGGAATATTACATTGATATATACATTGATAACCATTGGAATACACGATATATACATTGATAAGGAATACACGATATATACATTGATAAGGAATACACGATATATACATTGATAAGGAATACACGATATATACATTGATAAGGAATACACGATATATACATTGATAAAGGAATACACGATATATACATTGATAAGGAATACACGATATATACATTGATAAGGAATACACGATATATACATTGATAAGGAATACACGATATATACATTGATAAGGAATACACGATATATACATTGATAAGGAATACACGATATATACATTGATAAGGAATACACGATATATACATTGATAAGGAATACACGATATATACATTGATAAGGAATACACGATATATACATTGATAAGGAATACATATATATACATTGATAAGGAATACACGATATATACATTGATAAGGAATACACGATATATACATTGATAAGGAATACACGATATATACATTGATAAGGAATATACACGATATATACATTGATAAGGAATACACGATATATACATTGATAAGGAATACACGATATATACATTGATAAGGAATACACGATATATACATTGATAAGGAATACATGATATATACATTGATAAGGAATACACGATATATACATTGATAAGGAATACACGATATATACATTGATAAGGAATACACGATATATACATTGATAAGGAATACACGATATATACATTGATAAGGAATACACGATATATACATTGATAAAATACACGATATATACATTGATATAATACATATATACATTGATAAGGAATACACGATATATACATTGATAAGGAATACACGATATATACATTGATAAGGAATACACGATATATACATTGATAAGGAATACACGATATATACATTGATAAGGAATACACGATATATACATTGATAAGGAATACACGATATATACATTGATAAGGAATACACGATATATACATTGATAAGGAATACACGATATATACATTGATAAGGAATACACGATATATACATTGATATATACATTGAATACACGATATATACATTGATAAGGAATACACGATATATACATTGATAAAGGAATACACGATATATACATTGATAAGGAATACATTATATACATTGATAGAAACCTATATACATTGATAAGGAAACTACTGGCGCATCATAGATATTCACTCAATACGTTAACACTATAACACAGGCGTGTTATCATAAAAACAATGCAACTATAAAGACACTATACAGTATATTAAACAGGCTATAAATCGCCAGCATAAACTATGCAAGGAACTATCACGATACTATACATTATAAAACCCTAAAGGTGTTGCTATACAATGATGCCATTGATGGGATATACACGATATATACATTGATAAAAGGAACACGATATATACATTGATAAGGAATACAACGATATATACATTGATAAGGGAATACGAACTAATAAGGAACACATTAAACTATAGAAACCTGTCGACAATGGACAATGACTTACATTCACTCAACGTTAACACTTAACATTCCCATACTTGCATGGAGTTACCCCATCCCTTAAGGTGTTGGTGGTTATTTAGAAATTTCGCCAAACATACTCTCCTAATCAAACAACGGTAGATACTAGTACATGGTTTTACATGGTCTTACATACCGTGTCACATACCCTCTGAAGCACAGCCACAAACACTCTCAGTTAGTTATATTTTAAACATATTTTATTGGGAATAAACAAATGGATTGGGCACAAGTGAGCCTTCTCCAATACACATGTAATTAAATTGTGATATCTCAGTTAATAATCATGCACTAAAAAATGATAAAATACGTCAATTTGTACTTTCATTTATAAAACCTAAAATTGAATGAGAATGAACTTTACATAAAAGGTCCTTTACTGCTTGTACATGCTTGACTGTGACACTTTTTATCACGAGGGATACAAAAGCCATGATCCTCAACTTTTGATAAATATATCTTCAGTGGTCAAGACGACATCGTCTCAATAATACATTCATATATAGGTCACTCACTGTTTAATAAAGTATGTCAATCAAGACCTTGTACGTCGTAATGTCAATCATGACCCGACTGAAGGTGAATACAGTGCCTGTAAATTCACTCACTCACTCACTCACTCACTCAACCCTTACTTTCAAGTTGAATAAATCTAAAACAAATCTCATCATACACACACACACAACTATATTTCAGAGTTTTAAATACACTTCCTAGTCTTGATACACACGAACGTTGAATAAATTGTTGAAGCACGCATAATAAGTATTAGGTATTTCCGTGAAGTGTGGTACAGAAAGTTCAGAAAATGTGAACAGTAGCTTATTACTAGAGTAAAGGGTGACACAAGATCTATATATGTACGCGTAACATAAAGAATATCAACATAACATTCGGCCTGGTGGATAAAAATATGTGCTTACAGTGTTTTACATGACACAGTAGGTAAGTATTTGTTTTTACCACAAACAGGGTTTGTTGGACTGAGTTGCACTGTACAATTACAGCAATAACTGTGATTGAGGCATATTTAAAAAACACCGTCTTTAATGTATCTATAGATAATGGGAACAACGGGTAGTTGACATCAGTATGAAGGCCACTTTCAGGACATATAGGAGACACTACAAACACACATAAACAGGACAGGTCATGAGGTCAGGAAACATTTATGAATTTGTCAGATCATCACTACCTGCAAGATGGGTTATCCTTCATCGCTTTTGTCCGTGTTTGCATGTAGATAATCAGGACAGTACATGTACTGCCGACTCGTATCGACTCGCGAAAGGAAGTAGGAAAACGGAATCACAATAGAATCTATATTGCCCACTTTTTATGAACAGGGGCGGTGGACCGGGTCGTCCAGTAATTAAAGCATGGGTTCAATTCCCCACCCACATGGGTACAATGTGTGAAGCCCATTTTTGTGTCCCCCGCCATGATATCGCTGGAATATTGCTGAAAGCGGCGTAAAATCCAACTCACTCACCCACTTTCATAAACATACTGACACAGGATGATCCAGCCATGTGCTACATAAGTGTCCTGAGTTAGAACATGCAAGTACTTTCGTATTTTCGACATAAACATAATCTCAACCACCCTCAGAGCAATAAAATATTTTATATGTGCAGAGTTGCGTCCAATAGGGTCACCAGAAGCCTATAGTACTGGGTTCGAATCTCGGTTCAGAGTCATGTTTTGTCAGCACTATACACATGCATACAGAAATTGTCAACCAAACATGCACGTACTTTGTAATTTCAAATATATGTAAGAAAATGTATGCCCAACTGCGACAAAAAGTGACCGCATGCTTGATTAATGATTATTCGTGGTCAGTGATTCCCAACTGCAGTAATAATCACCGTATTTAATGCATTTATTGCACATAACCATTTCCTGACCGTATCGATGATCGAAATAGGTATGACTTTATGTATGTAGGTTATTATGAGTTAATTTAGTTATATTTACATTTGTTTATGTTGGAGCGATGTAAACCTTTAATTGAATTCATCTCATTGTTCAGGACAGCTGAAACATGTGAGCGCAAAGCCCACCAATCAAAGCACGAATTTCATCCGAACAATGGTAAAATATACCACATACCCGTCCCCGCCTTTTGTCTGGATTACATAATTGTTGAACCATCGAATTAGGCCGTTATCCGCTCGTATTTCAAAGGACATATAGCATGATTAAATATTGGTGTAAGCTTCTTGATCTGAAAATAGTATTTTATGGGGTTGTTATGAGTATTTGTATGAGGAAGTGGAGACCCGTGGTATAAAAAATTGGGCGTATCAGGTGAAATGTATTTTGTCAAAAATTGGATTAAGTGAAATATGGTTAAGGCAGGAGTTACCACTAGATTGTCTAATAGTTATATAACAAAGAATAAATGATCAAGCTATTCAGTTAATCTTTAGTCTGCTGTCCAACTCATCGAAATGTGCAATTTATAAAAATATTATTAACCAGAGTACGCTTCAATATTATTTATGTAAATCTATTTCATATCTTTATAGGAAGTACTTATCTAAATTCAGACTCAGTTCCCATAATTTAGCAATAGAAACTGGTAGGTGTGAAAACATAAATCTTGTAAATCGAAAATGTCAAATGTGTAAAAGATGATATTGAAGATGAACTACACTTTATATTAAAATGTCCATCATATCATAACTATAGAATAACATAGAATATTAAGCCATAATATTATCAATGTCCATTACTAATTAAACTTATTCAACTACTTAGCATTAATACTGTTAAAGTGGTGTGTAATTCAGGGAAATATTTATATAAGGCTTGTTTATTAAGAAAGGAATTAATTAGTAAACAGTAATTGTACATCCTCCTTTGCCTTTATTTCTATTCCACTGTCACCATGTCTGCAAACCTGTATCAATACCTGCAATACCGATGTCACTGTACCAATTATCTGTACAGATAACGGTAATAAACGAATCGAATCATTGAAACTGATGGACCTGATTCTTCAGTCACTCTCAAGCTGTCGAAAGGTCGAGTTGTTCAACTCCGCGATTCAGTGGAGTTCCTGTCCACAGGTATTTGGAGATGGGAGCACTACTGCCTACTCTCAAGGTTAGTCTGTGATCTATGCTGTAGTATCGTACGTGAGTTTTTAGAGTTAGTCTGTGATCTATGCTGTAGTATCGTACGTGAGTTTTAAAGTTTGTCTGTGATCTATTCTGTAGTATCGTACGTGAGTTTTAAAGTTAGTCTGTGATCTATGCTGTAGTATCGTACGTGAGTTTTTAAAGTTAGTCTGTGATCTCTGCTGTAGTATCGAACGTGAGTTTTTAAAGTTTGTCTGTGATCTATGCTGTAGTATCGTACGTGAGTTTTGAAAAGTTATCTGTCGTCTGTGATCTATGCTGTAGTATCGTACGTGAGTTTTTAAAGTTAGTCTGTGATCTGTGCTGTAGTATCGTACGTGAGTTTTAAAGTTAGTCTGTGATCTGTGCTGTAGTATCGTACGTGAGTTTTAAAGTTAGTCTGTGATCTGTGCTGTAGTATCGTACGTGAGTTTTTAAAGTTAGTCTGTGATCTGTGCTGTAGTATCGTACGTGAGTTTTTTTAAAAGTTAGTCTGTGATCTATGCTGTTATCTGTGATCTATGCTGTAGTATCGTACGTGAGTTTTGAGTAGTCGTACGTGAGTTTTAAAGTTAGTCTGTGATCTATGCTGTAGTATCGTACGTGAGTTTTAAAGTTAGTCTGTGATCTATGCTGTAGTATCGTACGTGAGTTTTAAAGTTAGTCTGTGATCTATGCTGTAGTATGGTACGTGAGTTTTTAAAGTTTGTCTGTGATCTGTGCTGTAGTATCGTACGTGAGTTTTAAAGTTAGTCTGTGATCTATGCTGTATCGTACGTGAGTTTTTAAAAGTTAGTCTGATCTGTGCTGTGTGTATCGTACGTGAGTTTTTATCGTATCGTGAGTTTTAAAGTTTAGTCTGTGATCTATACTGTAGTATCGTACGTGAGTTTTAAAGTTAGTCTGTGATCTATTCTGTAGTATCGTACGTGAGTTTTTAAAGTTTGTCTGTGATCTATGCTGTTGTATCGTACGTGAGTTTTTAAAGTTTGTCTGTGATCTGTGCTGTAGTATCGTACGTGAGTTTATAAAGTTTGTCTGTGATCTGTGCTGTAGTATCGTACGTGAGTTTTTAAAGTTAGTCTGTGATCTGTGCTGTAGTATCGTACGTGAGTTTTTAAAGTTTGTCTGTGATCTGTGCTGTAGTATCGTACGTGAGTTTATAAAGTTTGTCTGTGATCTGTGCTGTAGTATCGTACGTGAGTTTTTAAAGTTAGTCTGTGATCTGTGCTGTAGTATCGAACGTCCAGAGACCCTTTAGAATATCTTCGACCTTAAACCTAGGGACAAACAGATTCCATAGTTACACCCCCTAAACCTAACACTGGGGACAAACAGATTCTGTAGTGACACCATAGAATGAAATGTACTGTATATTTTTCAGTTGGTTTCAATGACACATCTTCGTCATATATGTTCTATGTTTACGCATGTATGAAAGGTGGTGTGGTACCATAACACCATTTATTGTACTTTTCAGGTCAGTGTACAATTGTGGAGTTACTGACCAGTGATTCCACACTCGTGATGAAGTTGGATAGTCATCTTACACATCCGTGGTATACAGAGACAAGAGCAGCGGACACCTGGTGTGTGTCATGTGTGGTTGAATCTTGAAATACGGTTCGGTAAGAGTTCCGCCTGTAACCCCCGCTTCAAATGTATTCTTTTATTTGGGGCTGTAACGATGCATCGAACTATGGATGCATTGCAATTGTTGAGTCTCCGAGAGCAATTAATCGGTGGTAGAAACGAAAAACTATCGATGCATCGATAGTATGTGTGACTATCGATAGTTTAGTAATTGACTTCCGATGATAAATGCGCAGTGCAAATTACAGGAAGTACCAGATTCGGTTACTTTTTTTTTATTTAGAGTGCAGACTTGCACCTTCACTGAGTTTGTTTCAACTGTTTACCTGATCTGAGTTTCAGGTTTCTTGTCAGTTGTTAACTTGACATACGTGCAATAACAAAATGTCGAGATGAAAATCGAACAATCATCTTGATTGATGAAACATGGTTGCATGTACACTACATTGTCCCAATATGTTGGCAGCTTGATGGTGAGGTTGAGATAAAAGGGGTTCAGACGGAGGCTTATTGATGTTCATGCAGGGTCCGAAAACGGTTTTGTACCAAATGCTTTACTTGTATTTGACTCAAAGCTCAAATCAGCAGATTATCATGACGAGATGAATTTTGATTTTTTTTTCAAAATGATTGCAGGAAAAATTGATCCCACACATTCCACCCCACTCCGTCACTGTTATGGATAATGCGCCATACCACAGCAAGCAAGAGGACAAATGTCCAACAACGGCTAACAGAAAAGATGATATCAAAGCTTGGTTACAAAGGCACAATATTGCATTGGACGATAAAACGCTCAAAGCCGAACTGTCTGGCAAGATCCAACAAATCGGGCCCTGTCTATAGATTAGACACGTGCACTATGTTGAAACAACATGGCCATGATGTACTACGTCTTCCTCCTTACCACGCAGAATTGAACCCAACTGAGTTGATTTGGGCCATGTCAAAAATTATGTTGCTAAACAAAACTTGCAGTTCACAAAAATGTCGCTAAGAGTTGCCATAAACGAGAGAATGTCTGCAATCGGTGCCAAGGAATGGTCCGAATGTTGTAACATGTTAAACCATTGAAGATGGCTACTGGCAACGGGAAATTGCAGTAGAAAAGGAAATTGACAGAATCGTGATCGAAGTAGGACTGGCAAGTGATTCAGGCACCGAGACCGATTAAAAAAGTGACGACTAAGGCCCGATGTACGCCTAAATCAGTAAATTCCATAATGGATCTATTCGGCATTTGACCCCTGTGTGGAGAAGATGCACCAGAATATATGCCGATTATACATCCGTTTGTAAACATAACAAATATTCTTTTCTCTAGCAAGAATGTATGCGCCCCTCTTGTTTCAAAATGTATCATACTTAGTATGATATAACAATCAAAACACAATTCGCACGAGGAAATTGAACTTTTCAAGTTTTAGACGACAACCTGTTTCCCTCAATTTGCAAGTGGAATGTTCTGGAGGGCGTTCTCATAAATACAATTTGGGGTCATTTGTCAGGCCATCTAATAGTAGTACATCAGTACTTTAACTTGTTTTTATTTTATATAAACTATACGTTCATTTGGGAAATGACTTCAAGTGAGACAATTCAAGGAGAAAAAAAACTATTGCAATAGTATTGCAATAGTTGTTTCACCCTCAATAGTCACCCTTACATTTATTATACTTATTTCGAGGGGTTAGGGTTGAGGGATTAGGGTTAAGTTTAGGGTTTGGGTTAGGGGTAGGGTAGGCTTTCCCCAAACCATCAATTCTTAGGCATAGAATGATATAAAAAACTGGGTTACGGATCTTTTATTGATCTTTCCAATCAATTATTAATAGACACAATAAAATATCATAAATAGTGTTCGTTAGCAGGTAGGAGGTTTGTAACTGCTTCAGTTTTGATATATACGTAAACAATAACACGTCCTCTTGTTTTAAAATGTATATAAACACAAATAACCAAATGATTTAAGCCAGTATCCACTATACTTTGAGTGAAGATTATGTGCTGCTTTGATTTGTGTGAAGATAGTGTTCCATTATGCTTTTGGGTGAAGATCATGTGCCTCTAGGCGTTCTGTGATCCCATACTGCTACGCTTATGTGTATATCCCTTACCAAACTGTTCTTTGAATATCACATGCTAACCTTTGGGCTCAACTGCATGTATTACATGAAGATCGCCACTGCATATTTGGCATGGAGATCACCACTGCATGTTTGACATGAATATCACCACAACATCTCATTCGTTTGGTACTTCTGATTTTCTGTTTGAGAAGAAATTGACTGATTTAATTATGCACACAGTGTTTAATCCGTCTTCATTTGCTTGTTTCTTCCTTGGATCCAACACCGACAGCATCCTAACTGTCAAATTGCAGCAGAATTGGTCCTAAATTTCAAATTTATTACTGACACCTTGCTTCCTCGATCCATTTTACTAAACATTATGGCAATATTAGTATATTCAGTTAAATATCTATCGTGAGAGATTCAGTGCTCACTGTCCAAAATAAAGTGAACATCTGAAGTAAGCAATACGTGAAACACCGATTGTTATTAGTTAAAAATAATATATAAAGGATTGAAATTAAATTTTGACCCAACGTCAGGATGTTCTCTGGGCATTGACAGCTTAATTAGGTTTTACAGATCCTTTTTTTTATATCATGTTTATTTATTATTACCTACTTTTGTGTCCATATCACATTGTGGAATTTTGCAAGTCAAAGTGTTATAACTGCATTAATCCATAAAAGAATAATATTTGCCTGTGACTGGTATACATCAACGTTTATTTGGGGTCATATATAGTGCATGACTTTTCTATCATAGAAACAATGGCAGTCGAAGACAGTCCTTACCTCGTGGCCTCTTGAATCATACACGATGTACGTTGGATTTTATGTGGAATTTAGAATGTGTTTTTCATATTCTCAAGTTAGGAATTTCTATGATTTGGATAGCATGACTGCATTTGAATATCACATTTTAATAGTAGATTTATATTTAGTCAAACAGCAAGGGGCACCGACTCATGATTCATTGGACAATCATGAGGATATTATATGTACTGAACTACAAGATGTAAGTTGCTTCTGAGTTGACTCTTAGCTTCAAGTTAATGTTATGTACACAAGATACCAAGTTGTGTTATCCAATGAAAGTAGGTATCCCACTTGGTATATAATCCCACTCACTAGTTCAACCACTTGGTATATAATCCCACTCACTAGTTCAACCACTTGGTATATAATCCCACTCACTAGTTCAACCACTTGGTGTATAATCCCGCTCACTAGTTCAACCACTTGGTGTATAATCCCACTCACTAGTTCAACCACTTGGTATATAATCCCACTCACTAGTTCAACCACTTGGTATATAATCCCACTCACTAGTTCAACCACTTGGTGTATAATCCCACTCACTAGTTCAACCACTTGATATATAATCCCACTCACTAGTTCAACCACTTGGTGTATAATCCAAAGGTAATGATACATCCGGTAAGGCACACGATTTTAGCCAAGTTGACTCCTCAAAGACTGAGCTGAGAATATCTTTCAGATGGGTTCTTTATATACCCCTTGCCTTGATATATAGTATTTGAGTCATAGTCTAAAAATAGTAATTTGAGTCATACTCTAAAAATAGGCTGTTTCTATGGGCAAAGTCTCAAAATAGACTCATTGTTCATCAACCACTAGGCCATGTGTGACCTATAAGTCTGGGGTCTTATAGGCCCATATACTACTCATGGTTTAATTTTGTGATGCCTACATATAGTCTATGTAGCGTACACTGTATCTGACGTGAGTTGCTAAAGAGATCAACCGAAGAGAGTTGTATGTTGATTGTTGTATATGTCTGTCGTATGTTGTGTGTCAGTGGGGAGTTAATGCGTGGGTTGTTTGTTGCTTGTCTGGCCGCTTGGTCGGCGTTTCCCGTGATCCCCATGTGTTAGGGTACACATAATAGGGATATTGGCAACTTAATAGTATTGCAATATAATGCATTTCTGGTACCCGTGTTTCATACGTATTTCGATATACAGTGGACTCTGTATAATCCGACACTTACTGGGACTTACAGAGTGTCGGATAATATAATGTCCCATTGCTTGAATGCTTTTCAAACAGTACCATACATTGTAACTTGCTTATTTCATGAAATTAATGCTTTAATAGCTATTTTCTTGTTAAAAAAGGAAAATTACAAATTCTGTATTTACATGTACATGTATATCTTTGGATTTATTGTCTTCAGTACAATATACATGCAGGGACTACTATCACAATTTATATTTAATATTTAATATTTGTATATTTAATTTGCCTCTTTAGGAAGATTTTGTTTTGATAGGCTTTTTATTTCGTTTTTAGATAAGGGTATGTTTAAGTTAACTTCTGGGAGTTTAAATGCCGCTTTCCCTGCTTGGTCGGCATGTTCACACCAACATAGGTACAATGTATTGTATTTTTCTTTCCATATGCACATTTCATTGATCATACTGGGCATTAAGTAACACTAGGAGTGAGATACACAGGTGCACATGAGGGTAGTTTGATAAGAAAAAGACTGCGCATAACGTGTCTCACCTTCTATCGAAATCTCGAAGTGATTGCTTTATTACTTGCAGTATCCAAGTGACCAATGGTAATTCTGTTTGAGGTGACAAAGATTGTCACGACCAAAGTATTTTGATGTTTATAAACTTTCTTTGTCATGTGAAATTAGAGTATAAATGTATTGTTGTTTATCTAGGTGAGGCATTGAATACCATAGTTACCAGGATATGCACGTGATTATCTTGAATTTTGATCTTATGCAAGATATTTTAAGTGTATAAATTTTCTTTGTCAACTGTAATTAGAATATAATGCATTGTTGTTCAACTAAGTAAACCATTGGAAACCTTAGTTATATGTAAGATATATGTATGGATAGTTTGGAATTTCGATATTATGTAAGGTTCTCTTCTGGGCATTATCTTTATTGGGCTTGTAAAATTAATGTGTAAATATATTGATATGTGTGTGCATGTGTGTGTCATATTGTGTTTAAATTCTAATATTTTTGGTATGTTCATGATGCATTTCGACTTTGACTCGAACATGCCAAATGCTCTCAGACATAAAGTGATCACCAATATATGTATGTATGTTCCTGACACTTGTTTCAATAATAAATCATTTTCATCCTCAATCATTTTTTTCAATGATATTTCACCGTAGGTATATAATCAAGCAATTCGAACCTGTTGTCATAAAAGCTAGAAAGAATTTCTTTCAAGTGTAAGGATAGTTAAAGACTCACATTGATATATTTGTTTCACAAACCTTTTGCTTGCCAGTGGGTCAAACAGTTTCACCATTGTGGACGCCTTATAAACATGTTTTCATTCATATTCAACCTACATAGAATGAGTTTTGAGCAAAAAGTAGATATTCTCGCCTATGGGCAAGATATTGTAATAACGTTCTAAGTCAAAATGAGTTAAAGTTTGTGTCATGATACCTGTATACTTTCATTTATTTACAAACTCCAAAACATGAATTTTCAGCAAAAGTAAACATCTAGTCCATGGGCCACTATTCGTCTATGGGCAAGATAGTTTAAATTTTGAGTTTTCGATAAAGTGTTATTTTCCTTTTTAGCATATATACATGATAAATGCATACTGAATTTTTTCAAATCCTTTATCAGAAACTGGCCACAGTGCAGAGAGTTTCTGGACTTTGGGTTTACAGAATTAAATTGTGAAGTGTTTACTACATGTCATTTCCGAGTGAAACATTTCGCTATCAGATTCGACTACTAGTATATACATGATGTCATTACTGTGTGAAACATTTCGCTATCAGATTCGACTATATACATGATGTCATTACTGTGTGAAACATTTCGCTATCAGATTCGACTATATACATGATGTCATTACTGTGTGAAACATTTCGCTATCAGATTCGACTATATACATGATGTCATTACTGTGTGAAACATTCCGCTATCAGATTCGACTATATACATGATGTCATTACTGTGTGAAACATTTCGCTATCAGATTCGACTATATACATGATGTCATTACTGTGTGAAACATTTCGCTATCAGATTCGACTATATACATGATGTCATTACTGTGTGAAACATTCCGCTATCAGATTCGACTATATACATGATGTCATTAATGTGAAACATTTCGCTATCAGATTCGACTATATACATGATGTCATTACTTTGTGAAACATTTCGCTATCAGATTCGACTATATACATGATGTCATTACTGTGTGAAACATTTCGCTATCAGATTCGACTATATACATGATGTCATTACTGTGTGAAACATTCCCGGTGTACTTGATCCTATATGTAGTGATCACTGTCCTGTGTACGTCACTTTGAAGAAAAGTATAAAGAAAACAGTTGCTTTTAAAAGAAAAAGAAATATGATGATAGTTTAACTGACATCGAAGCCCTTAGTGATGAACTGAGTTAATTTGATTGGAATACAATACGTTCCTCCCGCGATGTAAATAAAATAGCATATCAATTAACCAATACCATAATTAATCTATGTAACAAACATGTGCCAAAAATGCTTTCACTATCAGGCCAAAAGATTCGCCATGGATGAACAATGAAACCCGGAGTTTGATCCAAAAACGTAATTGCATATGTTGTTATAGGGACTAATTCAGGACAGCCATGGTCCAAATATTTAAAAAGTAAAAAACTATGTAGTCAAGGCATGTGAGACTTTATTGTAATTATTTATATGACTGACTGACTGACTGACTGAGTTTGGTTTTACGCCGCTTTTAGCAATATTCCAGCAACATCACGGCGGGGGACACCAGAAATGGGTTCACACATTGTGCCCATGTGGGGATTCGAACCCGGGTCTTCGGCGTGACGAGCCAACGCTTTAACCATTAGGCTACCCCACCGCCCCATTTATATGACGCTAATCTGTATTCTATGTAATCCTTATCACTTCCGCATTGTACATTGACTTGTCAGCCTATTAATTATTGTATAAGACATTTATAACCTTCATTGGTAATCCCCTTGGCCGTGTCTGCCATCGCATCAACTGGTCAAGGAAGTGCTATTGTTTTTTCTGTCTGTCCATTGTTGAGTCGTCGCCTGTCCATTGTTGTCAAAAACTGTATATATACTTAGTATTGTGGCGGCCGGGACTCAAACTTCTAATAAACCTTGTCAGTCTTGTTTTCAGGAAGAGTCAAACTCTTCTTTTCAATGAATAAATAGCTTTTTATTCATGGGTATAAATGTACATCAGCACAATGCTCTTTCTAATAAGTAGATCCCTCTCAAGCTTAAGGTTTATGTGCATGGACCAGTGTTAGGGCAATATAAGTATGACCTTTGACTTTACTGTTATGTAGATATAGTGATGGCTTAATTATCTGGGTAATCTGAATAACTTGATAGTTACTAAGATATTAATTTGTGTCAGTGTTCGAAAAGTGCAGTCTATCTATAGCATCAGCTATTATAATTATGTAAGGACAAGGGGAACTTTTGGGTTGAATTATCTGCCCTTGGTTTGAAACTGACCTGTAGACTGCCAAAGTCAGAATGACCCAACATGGGTATCATCGTATTTAAAGGTGTGAGAAAATGGTCACGTGTCAGTTCTAGACCAATCAAATTACGCGATATTACGTCCCGTTACGTCCTTATTCTTTTGAGGGATCTACTTTCACAACATGAAACCACTGAAATAAAGAGGAAGGCGAATTATCTCAGGAGGTAATCAGGTAGGAAAATGACTATTCTTACCAATACAACCAATTAATTATGTGTAATTAATTCATTAAATGCCTTCCAATATCATAAGATCAACAATTGCGTCTCTCTACGTCTTGCTACGTCCTTGCTGCCTGCTGAGTGGACGTAATATCAACAAGCAGCATCGGCTGGGAACTATGATGGACAATTCAAAGAGGAAGATTACAGATGTCAGGAGGCAATTGGAGTTTATCTGACACATAAGATGTTTAAAAACATGACTCAGCCCCTTATACAATTTGACAGTGGCACTGGAAGTCATATTTATGAAAAACACGTTCATAAATAATGATGCTGAACATCGCGTATGAATACAACAGTGAGAATCACATAGTTCCCGTTGTCAGAATTAACATCGGCTTTGAAACATGACCTGATACATCATCAAGTACAATTCTGGGTTCCTCTACGTAATTCACAAGATTACATAAACTTTACAATGCAAAACACTAATCTGAGTCAAAAGTAGCGGTAACCCCGTTGCGAAATGGACCGCCTCCGTGGTGTAGTGGTTAGAGCGTCCGCCCGGAGAGCGGAAGGTCGCGGGTTCGATCCCCGACCGCGTCATACCAAAAGACGTTAAAATATGGTACTTGTTGGTCCCCTGCCTGGCGCTCGGCATTAATGGGTACAACAAGGACTGGTCGGCTCGGAGTCAGTATAATGTGTCTGAGTGGGGTATTCATGCTTCACTGCGGCATGGTATCTCAGTGGGCTAGCACTATAAAACCAGCTTAAGTCTGGGCTAGTACAAGCAGCCGCACATACACATACACACGCATGCACGTCGTCATATGAGCGAAATATTCTCAAGCACGACGTTAAACCCAATTTCAACTCACCTCACCGTTGCGAAATAGACTGGCTGTCACAAAGTTAAAATGGCGGGCGTCACCAAAACATGTAGCTCGGCCCTGATCACAAATTCACCAAAGAATGGATAACTAACGAGTGTCACGGGATTATGATCAGCTTGTCGAAGGACAAGGTAAGATTAATCCATATCTGATAGTTAGTTTTCGTAACTGGACGCTCAGAGCGAGGAAATGTCAAAAAGTTACGGTCAATTCAAAAACTTTTGAAAAGGTAAACAAGATCGTTCTGACAGGCGACGTTGTTGACATTGACTCTTACAAAGTACAACTGTGTTCTAAACAAATAGCGTAATGTGATGGCACTAGCTTATGATGTTTTACGAATGCAATACATGTTATAATGCTCAAAACAACATGCTACGATCTTTTGCTAGATTTCTTACAAAAACAGATTTCAAAACACTGAATTACGAGAAAACGAGTTTGGCAATAATACTCGTATATAGCTGCAAAACTAATTACACGATAATTATAATAAATATTTCTGCACTGCCATAAACTATCAAAAATACAGATGGGGAATACTTAACAGATATGTCATGATGCCTAATCATTTACAAGCTTTTATAACTATGAATTTTGCAATTAAAATGCAGGAGTATTATCTAAATCTTCGTGATGGCCATCACAGTATGCTCACATCTATACTGTGAAGGAGTACGAGGCCAGTATTCCGACTGTAGGGACGACCACGAGCAGGAGAATGCCGCTCGTAGGAAACGCCCTGGGGTTGAGCAGGAACTCCGCTCACCTTATTTATGTCTTGTGTATTTGTTTGTCATGTAACTAAAGAAGTTTGAGCTCAACGTATTCCTTCGTCTTGTCAACGTTTTGTACGATCACTTCGTCTTAATATATGAGCTAATTCCCAAGTCAACCATATACGACGCGTTGACACATACATAAGATTGCTAAACTACGCAACTTACCTTCCGATTGGATAAAATTCAGACTATACAGAAATAAAGCTGTATCATCCGCCGGGAAGGCAAAACAGTTATATACAAATATAACTGAACCAAAATCTGGTGGTGTCTGATTTAAAATTGCACAAAAGGCAAAAAATCATTAAGTTCCTTTCCTCCAGTACTCAATAATGATCAACGTTATGGCGATAGCAATGACATTGCAAATATAATGAATGAATATTTCACAAATCAAACAAAAGTTTAGATCTGATGATAGAGCTGTAACTGCTGGTGTAGCCCAGGGTTCAGCATTAGGACCGCCCTTGTTTATTGTATATGTAAATGATACAGTTGAAGGTATGCCTAGTATATACGCCTTTTTGCGGATGATACCTCTTTATATGTGATCACTGATGATCCTACGGTAACTGCTATTGATATGAACGATGATTTACAGCGAATTGCTGAATGGGCAGAAGAATGCAAGTATCTTTTAATCCCAATATGATAAAGTCAATACGCTTTACTTGTAAATTGCAATCAACACCAATGCCGAATATAGCCAGAATAGGAATGTCATTAATTCTGTTCAAAGCAATAAACACTTAGGTCTTATATTACAGCATGATTACTAATGGAATGAACACATTAATGACATTGCTAAAAAAGTTGCACCAATGGTGAATTGCCTAAGCAGTATCACAATATCGTTTAAACCGAAAAACATTAGAAACCATGGACAAACAGTTCATATCACCAGTTTTTTGTTACTGCGGTCATATCTGGGACAAGTGTACTAAACAGCAAGCATATATACTTGAGAAGGTCAATCTTGATGCTCTGAGAGCCGTGTGTGTTACTGTTCGTGGTACCAGCCAGTGGCAGCCACCATAAAATATACAAAGAAACTAATTATCACCCGTTGTGTCGTAGAAGATACGTTCATAAAATGTTTTACAAAATGGTCAATGACACTACACCAAGTTATCTTGGGAACCTTGCACCGCCTAGAGTATCAGATGTCATTCTTCAGACTATAAACTGTAAAACTGTACATTATGCGAGGTCCTTTCTTCCAGATACTGTTAAAGTATGGAATTCATTATCAGCCGAACACAGAGAATCGCCGTCACTATCGTGATTCAAAAATGTAATTCTAAACGATTCTAATATCTATATAGTCATTTTGATTTAAATTTCGGTAGCAGACTTTGTCAAATCATACATCCTCGTCTCCGACTTGAATGTAGTGACCTTAATGCACACAAATATGAACGATTTATATCTCCTACATGATCATGCCCTTGTGACCATGATAACTCCGTGTACTCTTACAGCGATAAACCTCAAACTTTGTGTTTTTATACTGAAGGTTTGACCTAAAATGAATTTTGCTTGGAAATCAAAAGTGTTCCTCAATTGTAAACAAAGTCTACACGTCATTACCATGTGAAACATTTCACTATAAGATACGACTATGTACACATCATTACGATGTAAAACATGTCGCTATAAGATACTAGTGCATACATTTCATTACGATGTGAAACATTTCGCTATAAGATACGACTAAGTACATGTCATTACCATGTGAAACATTTCGCTAAAATATACGACTATGTACACGTCATTACGATGTAAAACATTTCGCTATAAGATACGACTATGTACATGTCATTACGATGTGAAACATTTCGCTATAAGATAAGACTGTGTGCATGTCATTTCGATGTGAAACATTTCGCTATAAGATACGACTATGTACACGTCATTACCATGTGAAACATTTCGCTATAAGATACTATACTATTGTATGCATGCCATTACTGTGTGAAACATTTCGCTGTAAGATACGACTATGTACACGTCATTACCATACAAAGAAACTAATTATCACCCGTTGTGTCGGTACGAGATAGTCGGTAGATACGACTATGTACACGTCATTACCATGTGAAACATTTCGTCATTACCATGTGAAACATTTCGCTATAAGATACTATACTATTGTATGCATGCCATTACTGTGTGAAACATTTCGCTATAAGATACGACTATGTACACGTCATTACCATACAAAGAAACTAATTATCACCCGTTGTGTCGGTACGAGATAGTCGGTAGATACGACTATGTACACGTCATTACCATGTGAAACATTTCGTCATTACCATGTGAAACATTTCGCTATAAGATACTATACTATTGTATGCATGCCATTACTGTGTGAAACATTTCGCTATAAGATACGACTATGTACACGTCATTACCATGTGAAACATGTCGCTATAAGATACGACTATGTACACGTCATTACCATGTGAAACATTTCGCTATAAGATACGACTATGTACACGTCATTACCATGTGAAACATTTCGCTATAAGATACTATACTATTGTATACATGTCATTACCATGTGAAACATTTCGCTATAAGATACGACTGTATGCATGTCATTACCGTGTGAAACATGTCGCTATAAGATACGACTATGTACATGTCATTACCGTGTGAAACATTTCGCTATAAGATACGACTATGTACACGTCATTACCATGTGAAACATTTCGCTATAAGATACGACTATGTACACATCATTACGATGTAAAACATGTCGCTATAAGATACTAGTGTATACATTTCATTACGATGTAAACATTTCGCTATAAGATACGACTAAGTACATGTCATTACCATGTGAAACATTTCGCTATAAGATACGACTATGTACACGTCATTACGATGTAAAACATGTCGCTATAAGATACGACTATGTACACGTCATTACGATGTAAAACATGTCGCTATAAGATACTATTGTATACATGTCATTACGATGTGAAACATTTCGCTATAAGATACTAGTGTATACATTTCATTACGATGTGAAACATTTCGCTATAAGATACGATTAAGTACATGTCATTACCATGTGAAACATTTCGCTATACGATACAACTATGTACACGTCATTACCATGTAAAACATTTCGCTATAAGATGCGACTATGTACACATCATTACGATGTAAAACATGTCGCTATAAGATACTATTGTATACATGTCATTACCATGTGAAACATTTCGCTATAAGATACGACTATGTACACGTCATTACGATGTAAAACATCTCGCTATAAGATACTTTTGTATACATGTCATTACCATGTGAAACATTTCGCTATAAGATACGACTATGTACACGTCATTACGATGTAAAACATGTCGCTATAAGATACTATTGTATACATGTCATTACCATGTGAAACATTTCGCTATAAGATACGACTAAGTACATGTCATTACGATGTGAAACATTTCGCTATAAGATACTATTGTATACATGTCATTTAGATGTGAAACAATTCGCTATAAGATACGACTATGTACATGTCATTACCATGTGAAACATATCGCTATAAGATGCGACTATGTACACATCCTTACGATGTAAAACATGTCGCTATAAGATACTATTGTATACATGTCATTACCATGTGAAACATTTCGCAATAAGATACGACTATGTACACGTCATTACGATGTAAAACATGTCGCTATAAGATACTATTGTATACATGTCATTACGATGTGAAACATTTCGCTATAAGATACGACTAAGTACATGTCATTACGATGTGAAACATTTCGCTATAAGATGCGACTATATACATGATGTAATTACTGTGTGAAACATTTCGCTATAAGATACGACTGTGTGCATGTCATTACCGTGTGAAACCTTTCGCTATAAGATACGACTATGTACATGTCATTACCATGTGAAACATTTAGCTGTAAGATACGACTGTGTACATGTCATTACCGTGTGAAACATTTCGCTATAAGATACGACTATGTACACATCATTACCATGTGAAACATTTCGCTATAAGATACGACTATGTACACGTCATTACCATGTGAAACATTTCGCTATAAGATACGACTATGTACATGTCATTACTGTGTGAAACATTTCGCTTTAAGATACGACTATGTACATGTCATTACCATGTGAAACATTTCGCTATAAGATACGATTGTGTACATGCCATTACGATGTAAACATTTCGCTATAAATATACGACTATCATTACATGTCATTACCATGTGAAACATTTCGCTATAAGATACGATTATATACATGTCATTACGATGTGAAACATTTCGCTATAAGATACTATTACTATTGTATAACATGTCATTACATTACGATGTGAAACATTTCGCTATAAGATACGACTATGTACATGTCATTACCATGTGAAACATTTCGCTATAAGATACGACTATGTACATGTCATTACCATGTGAAACATTTCGCTATAAGATACGACTATGTACACGTCATTACCATGTGAAACATTTCGCTATAAGATACGACTATGTACTACGTCATTACCATGTGAAACATTTCGCTATAAGATACGACTATGTACATGTCATTACGCTGTAAAACATTTCGCTATAAGATACGACTATGTACATGTCATTACCATGTGAAACATTTCGCTATAAGATACGACTATGTACACATCATTACCATGTGAAACATTTCGCTATAAGATACGACTATTGTATACATGCCATTACTGTGTGAAACATTTCGCTATAAGATACGACTGTGTGCATGTCATTACGATGTAAAACATGTCGCTATAAGATACTATTGTATACATGTCATTACGATGTGAAACATTTCGCTATAAGATACGACTATGTACACGTCATTACGATGTAAAACATGTCGCTATAAGATACTATTGTATACATGTTATTACGATGTGAAACATTTCGCTATAAGATACGACTATGTACACGTCATTACGATGTAAAAGATGTCGCGATAAGATACTATTGTATACATGTCATTACGATGTGAAACATTTCGCTATAAGACACGACTATGTACACGTCATTACGATGTAAAACATGTCGCTATAAGATACTATTGTATACATGTCATTACGATGTGAAACATTTCGCTATAAGATACGACTATGTACACGTCATTACGATGTAAAACATGTCGCTATAAGATACTATTGTATACATGTCATTACGATGTGAAACATTTCGCTATAAGATACGACTAAGTACATGTCATTACGATGTGAAACATTTCGCTATAAGATGCGACTATATACATGATGTAATTACTGTGTGAAACATTTCGCTATAAGATACTATACTATTGTATACATGTCATTACTGTGTGAAACATTTCGCTATAAGATACGACTACATCATCATGCTTTGCATTTCCACATGGAATATACGTGGTGCAATGTATAACAGTAATTACCTTGAAAACATTGCTGATACTTGTGACATTCTGGCTATAACAGAACATTGGTTAACGGATAACACTAAGTGTTACTTCGAACAAATGAAAGGCGATTACGATTGCGCTGTAACCATTAAGTCCTCACAAAATAGCACGAGAGGTGAAGGCGGTGTGGCAATACTTGTGAAGAAAACATCAAGTCACAACTTTTATGTACATGAGACTGTAAGCGACAGTCTGTGTGCTGCAACAATACAACGTGAACATTGTGTTGATCTGTCTATTGTTTGTGCACATCTACCCTCTTCAAACCAGAGTTATGAAACGTATGAAGATAGTGTAAAATGCATGTTCGACACTGTGGATGAGCTCTCTTACACTGGTGTAACGCTATTGTGTGGAGATGTGAATACGGACATTTTCAACAAACCGAATTCACGACGTTCAGTGCTATTGAAAAGGTATCTATCAGATCGGAATATGATTCCAACATACCAGGATATGAACAATATACCATCAACATGGCGAAACAAATCTAACACACAGAGTTCAACTGTAGACTACATCTTCATTCCAGAATCGATACAGTCATCACTGCTAGAGACCGTCACCAATTACACTATTCCATATGATGTATCCGATCATGTGCCAGTGATGGTCACATTTATGAATGATTCATTTCTCACTGGAACACAATCATGGAAATGTAGTTCTCTCAAATGGAGTAAGGCCAACACGACAGATGTAAAGATGTATGAGTCTAAAGTGGCTATAGAGTTGGGTAGGATACTCCCCAGTGCGACCTCTGTCACAGAGGATGTTATTGACAACTATCTGGATACCATCACAACATGTCTACACTCAGCAGCAGCTGCCTATATACCACGTGGTGTGTACAGACCATACCTTAAACCCTACTGGAAAGGATCAAACCTGGACTATTACCACTTCCAGATGAGACAAGCAAAGCGCCACTGGGTATCCAAGGGGAAACCAAGACAAGAATACAACCAATCTTACATAGGCTATAAAGACTCAAAGAGAGTTCAGACAACAGATGAGAAAAGCGGAACGAAAATGGAAAAGAGAGAAATATGTTGAAATTAACACAGCTAGTGAAGTTGATATTGCCGAGTTTTACAGAACTGTTAAGAAACAGAGAAGGAAAGCTGCATCAAATGTACAGAGCAGCATTAAGTATAAAGATAAATGTGCCTCTACTCCCTTTGAAGTATGCGACCTGTGGTCGGAGTATTACTGTGACCTACTTTCGCCATACGAAAGCAACAACTTCGATGCTGACCATTTTGAATCTATAAACAATGCGGTCGAAGAGATAGAACGTTCTGATGTCCCATCGTATGACCCAATATTGGAAAATGGTGTCTCTGTATCTGACATTCAAACTGTAGTGAAATCACTAAAGTTGAAGAAAGCGCCAGGACCAGACCTTATTACTAATGAACATATCCGATTTGCAGGTCCATGTCTGTACGATCATCTGGCTCGCCTGTTTAACCTCATAATTGAGATGTGTTACATACCCAAGTCAATGCGGATAGGAACTATTCTCCCATTATATAAAGGTAACAACAGGGACAAGACTGACCCAGCAAGTTATAGGGGGATCACGTTAACCTCAGCCTTCAGTAAACTGTTTGAAAAGATATTGTTAGACAAAGTTGAAAATCATGTACAAGTAACTAATCCTGAATTTCCAAACAAACTTCAGTGTGGATTTAGAAAAGAACACGGGGCAACCATAGCTGTTCACATACTGAAAGAGACAATAGCGTATTACATGGAGAGAGAATCAAATATTTATGTTGGATTCTTGGACAATGAAAAGGCATTCGACAGGATTTGGCATAATGGACTTCTATTCAAATTGTTTGATATAGGCGCTATCGGACGAGCGTGGCACTTGATTAGACACTCGTACAAAGAAGCGTCTGCATGTGTTCAATACAACGGCATCACGAGTCGTACTTTCCCAATCAGACAAGGAGTGGGGCAAGGAAGAGTGTTGTCTGCATGGATGTTCCTCCTTTACATCAATGATCTGATCACAAAACTCGACAACCTTAAACGGGGAGCGTTGATTGGACAACATCATATACCCTCAGTGGTGCTAGCAGACGACACGACCCTGATCAGTACAACTAATCATGGACTGCAGGCTTCACTCAACATTGTACATGATTACTCGTGCCTGTGGAGGTTGTGCTACAATCCAGCCAAGAGTTGCGTTCTTGTGTTCAAGGGCGGAGAGAAGGATATCAAGGAACCTTACTTTAAACTGAATAACATTCACGTGCCTGTACAAAATAGTACAATATACGCAGGATCTCTAGTTCATACCAAAAACCAAAGTGAGAGAACGAGTCGAGCTTGTTCTTCTGCTAGGCGGATAATAGCATCTCTCAAAGACGTTGGTCTTAGAGCAGGAGGCTTGAACCCAGTAATCTGTGCTAAGATCTGGCAGCGTATTATCTTAGCAAGTGCCCTGTATTCATGTGAACTGTGGGCTAACATCACAAGACCAGAAATAGAAGAATTAGAGAGGTTGCAGAGATACTTTGCACGAATCATTCAAGGATTCCATGTGCGGTCTCCAACTGCTGCTACCACACAGACTCTCGGACTCTGCAGTATGGAGGCCACGATTGACCAAAAGAAATTGAGCTACCTCGGTAGAATATGTCGCGCGAGCTCAACCCAAATGATCAAGCTACTGTTTTATTTCAGATGTGGACAGTTCTTAAGTGGTAACTTCAACAAAAACTCTGTTATTCATGACTTGATTACTATATGTGCGAAGTATGAACTGTATCAATATCTGCTTCATTACATAGATAAGGGATTCTTTCCATCAAAATATGAGTGGAAAACTATATGTAATAAAGCAGTGTTTACCAGAGAGAAGTCAATATGGAGAAAGCAGTTATCCTTGCGGCCCGACTTACAACGGTTTACTGCTATACACACGGGCCTCTCGTCCCATAGACTGTGGAACATGTGCCTACTGTTTGACCTGTACAGCAGGCCTGTGTACGCCATGGTAAAGCTTGGGATACTACCGGTCAGTGCTGGACTCTGTCTTATATGTCGTGAGGAGACAGATGATATCGTGCAGCACCAGTTGTTGTGCTGCAGTGAACTGTTTAGCCAAAGAAATAACATGTATGAACGTTTGTTCGATATCTTGCCTCTAGAAACATATATCAATCTGGAGAGTAGCTCTGATAACACGAGAGTTATCACTCTACTTGGCGGAATCACCCCTATCGTGGATAACATGGACATCCACATGTGGGCCCAGTTCATCGACATTGTAGCCAGGAACATTAGTTCCTGGAACCTACAGAGCAGGATCTACCTATGATTTGTAATCCATTCAGTGACGCCCCAGTGTATTATATATACGTATTATATATACATACGCTTAACTTTCTTTCACATTTTAAAATGATTTGTACATAATCATGTATTTTGTATTCATGTCATAATTCATTGTACTCTCCGACATTATTGGAGGAAATAAAGACAATTCATTCATTCATTCATTCATGTCATTACGATGTGAAACATTTCGCTATAAGATACGACTATGTACACGTCATTACGATGTAAAACATGTCGCTATAAGATACTATTGTATACATGTCATTACGATGTGAAACATTTCGCTATAAGATACGACTATGTACACGTCATTACGATGTAAAACATGTCGCTATAAGATACTATTGTATACATGTCATTACGATGTGAAACATTTCGCTATAAGATACGACTATGTACACGTCATTACGATGTAAAACATTTCGCTATAAGATACTATTGTATACATGTCATTACGATGTGAAACATTTCGCTATAAGATACGACTATGTACACGTCATTACGATGTAAAACATGTCGCTATAAGATACTATTGTATACATGTCATTACCATGTGAAACATTTCGCTATAAGATACGACTATGTACACGTCATTACGATGTAAAACATGTCGCTATAAGATACTATTGTATACATGTCATTACGATGTGAAACATTTCGCTATAAGATACGACTATGTACACGTCATTACGATGTAAAACATGTCGCTATAAGATACTATTGTATACATGTCATTACCATGTGAAACATTTCGCTATAAGATACGACTATGTACACGTCATTACGATGTAAAACATGTCGCTATAAGATACTATTGTATACATGTCATTACCATGTGAAACATTTCGCTATAAGATACGACTAAGTACATGTCATTACCATGTGAAACATTTCGCTATAAGATACTATTGTATACATGTCATTACGATGTGAAACATTTCGCTATAAGATACGACTATGTACATGTCATTACCATGTGAAACATTTCGCTATAAGATGCGACTATGTACACATCCTTACGATGTAAAACATGTCGCTATAAGATACTATTGTATACATGTCATTACCATGTGAAACATTTCGCAATAAGATACGACTATGTACACGTCATTACGATGTAAAACATGTCGCTATAAGATACTATTGTATACATGTCATTACGATGTGAAACATTTCGCTATAAGATACGACTAAGTACATGTCATTACGATGTGAAACATTTCGCTATAAGATGCGACTATATACATGATGTAATTACTGTGTGAAACATTTCGCTATAAGATACGACTGTGTGCATGTCATTACCGTGTGAAACCTTTCGCTATAAGATACGACTATGTACATATCATTACAATGGGAAACATTTCGCTATAAGATAATGTTATATACATGTCATTACTATGTGAAACATTTCCTTATAAGATACGTCAATAACATGTCATTACGATGTGGAATATTTCGCTATAAGATACGACTATATACATGTCATTACTGTGTGAAACATTTCGCTATAAGATACTATTATATACATGACATTACGATGTGAAACATTTTGCTATAAGATACGACTATGTACATGTCATTACGATGTGAAACATTTCGCTATAAGATACGACTATGTACATGTCATTACCATGTGAAACATTTAGCTGTAAGATACGACTGTGTACATGCCATTACCGTGTGAAACATTTCGCTATAAGATACGACTATGTACACATCATTACCATGTGAAACATTTCGGTATAAGATACGACTATGTACACGTCATTACCATGTGAAACATTTCGCTATAAGATACGACTATGTACATGTCATTACTGTGTGAAACATTTCGCTATAAGATACGACTATGTACATGTCATTACCATGTGAAACATTTAGCTGTAAGATACGATTGTGTACATGCCATTACCATGTAAAACATTTCGCTATAAGATACGACTATGTACACGTCATTACGATGTGAAACATTTCGGTATAAGATACGACTATATACACGTCATTACGATGTGAAACATTTCGCTATAAGATACTATACTATTGTATACATGTCATTACTGTGTGAAACATTTCGCTATAAGATACGACTGTGTGCATGTCATTACCGTGTGAAACATTTCGCTATAAGATACGACTATGTACACGTCATTACCATGTGAAACATTTCGCTATAAGATACGACTATGTACACGTCATTACGATGTAAAACATGTCGCTATAAGATACTAGTGTATACATTTCATTACGATGTGAAACATTTCGCTATAAGATACGACTAAGTACATGTCATTACGATGTGAAACATGTCGCTATAAGATACGACTATGTACACGTCATTACCATGTGAAACATTTCTCTATAAGATACTATACTATTGTATACATGCCATTACTGTGTGAAACATTTCGCTATAAGATACGACTGTGTGCATGTCATTACGATGTAAAACATGTCGCTATAAGATACTATTGTATACATGTCATTACCATGTGAAACATTTCGCTATAAGATACGACTATGTACACGTCATTACGATGTAAAACATGTCGCTATAAGATACTATTGTATACATGTTATTACGATGTGAAACATTTCGCTATAAGATACGACTATGTACACGTCATTACGATGTAAAAGATGTCGCGATAAGATACTATTGTATACATGTCATTACGATGTGAAACATTTCGCTATAAGACACGACTATGTACACGTCATTACGATGTAAAACATGTCGCTATAAGATACTATTGTATACATGTCATTACGATGTGAAACATTTCGCTATAAGATACGACTATGTACACGTCATGACGATGTAAAACATGTCGCTATAAGATACTATTGTATACATGTCATTACGATGTGAAACATTTCGCTATAAGATACGACTAAGTACATGTCATTACGATGTGAAACATTTCGCTATAAGATACTATTGTATACATGTCATTACGATGTGAAACATTTCGCAATAAGATACGACTATGTACACGTCATTACGATGTAAAACATGTCGCTATAAGATACTATTGTATACATGTCATTACCATGTGAAACATTTCGCTATAAGATACGACTATGTACACGTCATTACGATGTAAAACATGTCGCTATAAGATACTATTGTATACATGTCATTACCATGTGAAACATTTCGCTATAAGATACGACTATGTACACGTCATTACGATGTAAAACATGTCGCTATAAGATACTATTGTATACATGTCATTACGATGTGAAACATTTCGCTATAAGATACGACTAAGTACATGTCATTACGATGTGAAACATTTCGCTATAAGATACTATTGTATACATGTCATTACCATGTGAAACATTTCGCTATAAGATACGACTATGTACATGTCATTACCATGTGAAACATTTAGCTGTAAGATACGACTGTGTACATGCCATTACCGTGTGAAACATTTCGCTATAAGATACGACTATGTACACATCATTACCATGTGAAAGATTTCGGTATAAGATACGACTATGTACACGTCATTACCATGTGAAACATTTCGCTATAAGATACGACTATGTACATGTCATTACTGTGTGAAACATTTCGCTATAAGATACGACTATGTACATGTCATTACCATGTGAAACATTTCGCTGTAAGATACGATTGTGTACATGCCATTACGATGTAAAACATTTCGCTATAAGATACGACTATGTACACATGTCATTACGATGTGAAACATTTCGGTATAAGATACGACTATATACACGTCATTACGATGTGAAACATTTCGCTATAAGATACTATACTATTGTATACATGTCATTACTGATGTGAAACATTTCGCTATAAGATACGACTGTGTACATGTCATTACCGTGTGAAACATTTCGCTATAAGATACGACTATGTACACGTCATTACCATGTGAAACATTTCGCTATAAGATACGACTATGTACACGTCATTACGATGTAAAACATGTCGCTATAAGATACTAGTGTATACATTTCATTACGATGTGAAACATTTCGCTATAAGATACGACTAAGTACATGTCATTACGATGTGAAACATGTCGCTATAAGATACGACTATGTACACGTCATTACCATGTGAAACATTTCTCTATAAGATACTATACTATTGTATACATGCCATTACTGTGTGAAACATTTCGCTATAAGATACGACTGTGTACATGTCATTACGATGTAAAACATGTCGCTATAAGATACTATTGTATACATGTCATTACCATGTGAAACATTTCGCTATAAGATACGACTATGTACACGTCATTACGATGTAAAACATGTCGCTATAAGATACTATTGTATACATGTTATTACGATGTGAAACATTTCGCTATAAGATACGACTATCTACACGTCATTACGATGTAAAACATGTCGCGATAAGATACTATTGTATACATGTCATTACGATGTGAAACATTTCGCTATAAGATACGACTATGTACGTCATTACGATGTAAAACATGTCGCTATAAGATACTATTGTATACATGTCATTACGATGTGAAACATTTCGCTATAAGATACGACTATGTACACGTCATTACGATGTAAAACATGTCGCTATAAGATACTATTGTATACATGTCATTACGATGTGAAACATTTCGCTATAAGATACGACTATGTACATGTCATTACGATGTAAAACATTTCGCTATAAGATACTATTGTATACATGTCATTACGATGTGAAACATTTCGCTATAAGATACGACTATGTACACGTCATTACGATGTAAAACATGTCGCTATAAGATACTATTGTATACATGTCATTACGATGTGAAACATTTCGCTATAAGATACGACTATGTACACGTCATTACGATGTAAAACATGTCGCTATAAGATACTATTGTATACATGTCATTACGATGTGAAACATTTCGCTATAAGATACGACTATGTACACGTCATTACGATGTAAAACATGTCGCTATAAGATACTATTGTATACATGTCATTACGATGTGAAACATTTCGCTATAAGATACGACTAAGTACATGTCATTACGATGTGAAACATTTCGCTATAAGATACTATTGTATACATGTCATTACCATGTGAAACATTTCGCTATAAGATACGACTATGTACATGTCATTACGATGTGAAACATTTCGCTATAAGATGCGACTATGTACACATCATTACGATGTAAAACATGTCGCTATAAGATACTATTGTATACATGTCATTACCATGTGAAACATTTCGCTATAAGATATGACTATGTACATGTCATTACGATGTAAAACATGTCGCTATAAGATACTATTGTATACATGTCATTACGATGTGAAACATTTCGCTATAAGATACGACTAAGTACATGTCATTACGATGTGAAACATTTCGCTATAAGATGCGACTATATACATGATGTAATTACTGTGTGAAACATTTCGCTATAAGATACGACTGTGTGCATGTCATTACCGTGTGAAACCTTTCGCTATAAGATACGACTATGTACATACCATTACAATGTGAAACATTTCGCTATAAGATAATATTATATACATGTCATTACTATGTGGAACATTTCGCTATAAGATACGACTATATACATGTTATTACTGTGTGAAACATCTCGCTATAAGATACTATTATATACATGACATTACCATGTGAAACATTTTGCTATAAGATACGACTATGTTGCCAGTCATTACGATGTGAAACATTTCCGTATAAGATACGTCAATAACATGTCATTACGATGTGAAACATTTCCTTATAAGATACGTCAATAACATGTCATTACCGTGTGAAACGTTTCGCTGTAAGATACATGCCGTGATGGTACAGCACATATGTATGTACTGTAGGTGTGTCGGAGTTACGCTGGAGGTGGTGGTGTAACGTCATTTAAGCCCTATCAGTGTGCCAGGCGGTATTGATTAACTGACTGCTACTGTACATGATTGATGCTTCGTATGCATTCATCGCTTTCATAGTCAAACAAACGGAGCGCTGTTGTCCCACGACAGTTTCAATCATCTACATCACTATGGTTACGTACTACCCTGGGATTAGCCTGGCTGTTTTACAATGAAATAAAATGAAAACTGTTTATCGTCCATTATTATATCTACAGTGCGCACAGTTTGCATAGCATCACATCTCGGCTCATACAAAGATCGGCATGTGTTTTATTTTCATGAGCTTGATTGGCTCTGATTGGCAGAAATGTTATTAAAACGTAACAGGGAGAGAAAAATGAAAGCAAAACAGCAATGTAAGTGTCACAGGAAGTGTCACGACATCGGTCTGTATCCGAGTGTTTGTGGTGTGCTTGTGTGCATTATGGTGTGGCGTTGGACGGTTAGCGAACATGCATCTCACAAACGGGTTCGGGTGTGTACCGACATCAACTTATCATCAAGGCTAATACTGTGTCAGGTGCACTCTAATCTTCCTTCTAGTACCAACATCGTGTCGTTATTTGTACAAACATGCAAACAAAGTATATAATGTTATTGGGGGGAACTGGCTGCTCAGTAGTCTAAAGCGCTACAATTCGCTATGCAAAATTGCATCAATGGGCCCACCTGAAACTCATGGTTGTGAATTGGAATCTTTGTTGGACCCCTTCAGTTTCCAGGTGTGTCAACACAATACCCGGGCTGGGGGGCTTCTACACCAGTGTGGTAAGGTCTGGGACCTGCATCCCTTCGATCTGACACGTCGACCGCGATACAACCTGAATACTGACAGAAGCGGTCATCCTAGTCTCCTTGCCATTCACATAAAATGTACACATATGAACTAATCAGTAGACAAAGGACCTTCGACGAAATGTCAGCTATGAAGAGAACGGATGTTAAACTATGTATCGATGTGATTTACACATCAAAAGAATCTCACCCCACGGGTCTAAATCTCTCGATACAAAAGCGGTTTGATCATATCGAGGTCATAACTGCTTCACCTCTTGAATGGTGCCTGGTGTTCAAATACCAATATTACGAAACATGCATAGGGGTGGTCATTTTCTACATTCAAAATTATAGCTCGTACAGATGCAGTGTAACGTCTTGCGAACATGGGAGGAAGGTCTAGATATCGAGGATTCGAGACAAGGAACAAAGTGAATTTCCAAAACCCTAACACCATGGTGTGGTAGAATTTCACAAATAATCTAGTTGTCTTTTGTTTACTGCCAACTTTGATAACCCTTTTTATAACAAACATTAAAGTCTATATATCATGCAATGTTATTTTCAGTAATATATTCACCCATTTATCACTTTCAGCATATATCTACTTCATTTTGAAAACACAAATTATTCGATCTGACGTCGTAAAAGTAAAACACGAAATGTAAACTGTTGAACGTAGTTACTCTTTTGATGGCAGCAGGTCAACACTTATTGCAGACAAAACACGATTAAAGTGATCCAAACGTCTGTAAAATACCTGTAGCGACACGAACACCGACATGACTCTACCTCGAGATGTTGTGTCCTCTTCTCAGCCTATCCCCGTATCACACGTGCACAATCATTGCTCTCAGTCAACCTGAAATGAGGCACGCCATGACAGGTTGTACAGAGTGTTATATACCTCAGGGAGTAGGGAATATTATCCCCCAGCACGAGGTCTAAAGAACATTGGATCTTTTATAGTTGAATAAAACTGTGACAGTGCACAATTTATCATTACACATGTATTCTTCATATTTGTATATTTTTCATTTTGAAGAGTTGGAATATTGAAACGTCACTTCATGTCATGGCTCCAGGTGACGTTTCAATATTACAACTCTTCAAAATGAAAGTGAAATTTGTGGCAAATATATACAAAATACATACATACAGAAAAATATACAAATATGAAGAATATAATGATAAATTGTGCACTGTCACAATACGATTAGTATATGGTAATTCTTGAATTATTCAGAATATTAAGTACACGCAAATATCTTATTCACAGGAACACTTTTCGTGTTCTAGCAGCATGATTCATGATTCTGTCGTCAGGACAAAAATCCAAAATACATTATGCAACTTGTTCATCTATATCTTTTCTCAAGACAAACATGTGCTGAACTACGTTTCTATAGACACCAGCACCTGTCAGTATGTCAGACAGTGTAATGTAAGTGCTGTCAATGAGCTGCACAACCAGGCGGAGTGTAATTGTACATGTGGCTACTGCCAGTATGGTGGCTGGTGTCAGGGCTACAGTAATGATAGCACGACACTCATGTTGTCTGCTGGGACCCGACGCTTGACACTATACAGGACAGAGTTTGAGCGCCACCAGAAATCGATCAACGGAGGACCAATACGTGAGTAATATGTTTGCAAAACTAAAATCTAAGCAAGCATCGCGAAAATCTGTTCACCGCTGATAATCGATTGCAGTGGGTATTTGTTGTGTGATCGCCTGTGGATTGTGTGATCAATTTGTTAACGCGACACCTCCAATAGTGCTGTGTCATACGAGGGGAGGACGGAGTCACATCATGCAATTTGAGCAGGACAACCAACACTTTATACTTATTCACATCGTCACATCTATACTACTTCTCTGTAGCATTCGTTCTTGTGATTATTAAACGCATCGACAGAGGTAAAAGAACCACTCACAGCCATCTGTTTCAGTACAACGTAACACTGTCGTCATATTAGTAGCAATAGTAGTAGCAGCAGAAATTGTAGGGGAAGTACTAGTAAAAGTAAACGTAGTAGTCGCAGTAGCGGTAGTAATATTAGCGGTAGTAGCATTAGGAGCAGTAGTAGACGTAGTAGGAGCAGCAGAAGCGGTAGTAACATTAGGAGCAGTAGTAGAAGTAGTAGCAGCAGCAGAAGCGGTAGTAGCAGTAGCAGAAGCAGTAGTAACATTAGGAGCAGTAGTAGACGTAGTAGCAGCAGCAGAAGCGGTAGTAATATTAGGAGCAGTAGTAGAAGTAGTAGCAGCAGCAGAAGCGGTAGTAATATTAGAAGCAGTAGTAGACGTAGTAGCAGCAGCAGAAGCGGTAGTAACATTAGGAGCAGTAGTAGAAGTAGTAGCAGCAGCAGAAGCGGTAGTAACATTAGGAGCAGTAGTAGACGTACTAGCAGTAGTAGAAGCGGTAGTAGCAATAGGAGCAGTAGTAGACGTAGTAGGAGCAGCAGAAGCGGTAGTAACATTAGGAGCAGTAGTAGACGTAGTAGCAGCAGCAGAAGCGGTAGTAACATTAGGAGCAGTAGTAGAAGTAGTAGCAGCAGCAGAAGCGGTAGTAGCAGTAGCAGAAGCAGTAGTAACATTAGGAGCAGTAGTAGACGTAGTAGCAGCAGCAGAAGCGGTAGTAATATTAGGAGCAGTAGTAGAAGTAGTAGCAGCAGCAGAAGCGGTAGTAACATTAGGAGCAGTAGTAGACGTAGTAGCAGCAGCAGAAGCGGTAGTAACATTAGGAGCAGTAGTAGAAGTAGTAGGAGCAGCAGAAGCGGTAGTAACATTAGGAGCAGTAGTAGACGTACTAGCAGTAGCAGAAGCAGTAGTAACATTAGGAGCAGTAGTAGACGTAGTAGTAGTAGCAGAAGCGGTAGTAACATTAGGAGCAGTAGTAGCCGCAGCAGAAGCGGTAGTAACAATAAGATTAATTCCCAACCATTATGGTTTAATCACAATTTCAACAATACATCAACTACACGAAGAACTGGACAGATAAAGGGAGTATACCTATTAGGGATATTTGTGATGAAATACAAAATATGGTACTTTGTTAGATTATAGATATTTGCTGCATGTATTACCTGACTTTGGGGAAATACTCTTAACCACTGTGATTCAGTTGCAGCCAGGGATTTGAATGTTAACCAATGCCAGATCTGGTTAGCAAAAACATCAAAAGGCTGCAGGATGTTTTATGATAAACTTATTTACAATAATATACATTCAAACATTTGTAATAAATGGCAGCTTATATTTCCTGAAACAGACTTTGGAAAAATATATTTACAGTATATAGAAAAGGATTGCAAGATACAGATAGATTTTCAGTATAGATTTCTACAAGGAATTATTTACACAAAGCGAGAATTGCTTAAACATTAAAATGAAAAACGTTGATGACAGTTTGTGTTGTTTTGCAATGATCTAAATGAGAGTGTTTGCCATGTGTACTGGGAATGTCAGGAGACACAAACTTTTGGGAAAACCTGCAAATTTGGCTTAACAGTTTATACCGCATCCATTGCTATTATCAAAACATATGGTTTGGTACTCTACATCACAATAGATTACGAAATCATATCATCATTGCTGCATAAGGACATATTTACATATGTAGCATACAAATATGAATCTCAGTATAACTTTATTTATCTGTATGTATCACTGTTTTGTATATGACATTGTTATCTTGGAAACCAATGAACCCCAAACCAAAACAAAAACAAAAACACCGTCAATAAGACTAATATCATTAGCGGTAGTAATGGCGGCGGAGGTAATAGCAACAGTAGTGCCAGTTGTAGTCGGGTTAGCTGTAACAGATGTAGTAGTAGTAATAGCAGCAATAGCAGCAATAGAGACAGTAACAGCAGTAAGGCAGTATTATCATTGGCGGTAATACAAGTAGAAATGCTAGTAACAGTATCATCAGCAGCAGTAACAGCAGTACTATAGTAGTGGTAATAGTAGTAACAGTAGCAGTAGTTAGAGCAGCAGCGTAGCTCGCAGCAGCAGAAATGGTAGTAGCAGAAGTAGTGTGAGTGGAATGCTAACAGCAGTGCTAATAGTATCAGCAGCAGTAGTGAGTGAGTGAGTTTAATATTCCAGCTACGGTCTGTAAATAATCGACTCTGTACCAGACAATCCAGTGATCAACAGCATGAGCATCGATCTGCTCAAATGGGAACCGATGACAAGTGTAAACCAAGCCAGTGAGCCTGACTACCCGATCCCGTTAGTCGCCTCTTACGACAAGCATGGGTTACTTAGGAGATAAACATACTGTGTTGGAAAATGAGAGGTATATAACGAAATTATAATAGCTCTAAATTTGATTTTAAACCGTCTTAGTCGCCTCTTACGACAAGTATGGGTTACTGAAGACCAATTCTAACCCGGATTTCACGGGTTTCAGGTTTGGTACCTCCCAGTCATGACACTGGCAGTGTAACCGACTTTACTGCTAGGAATATAGCACTTCTTACACACTGGGTGAGGCAAAGGACTTCAGTGTGGGGAGTCGACACATTCTACGAAAAGTTCTTGGTGGGTTTGACAAAAAGGCAGAAACCTCACTCGCTTTCTGGAGTGCGTGTAGGGGTAGCAGGACTCCATGATGATCAGCAGAACTATCCTGACAGTTCCAGGATCACCCGAACTTTCTTTGCTGCATTCATATATCATAATTTCATAAATAATAATTATGGTCATAGTAGTAGTAGTAGTAGTAGTAGTAGTAGTAGTAGTAGTAGTAGTAGCAGCAGCAGCAACAGTAGTAGTGGTAGTAGCAGCAGTAGTAGTAGTAGTAGTAGTAGTAGTAGTATTAGCAGCAGCAGCAGCGCTGGATTGATTACATATGGTATATGACTCTGTCCCTCATGAATGAATTCTGAAGTCTCCTGATTGTATTGACCTCCCTGAGCGACTGCTTCATTTACTCAAGCCTTAAATGAGTTGCTGGTCGACTCAACTTGAGATGTCCGATGCCCAACATCGCTTACTCATCTCCTTTACATGGATGACATCGAGCTCCTTGCCAAAGGAGACGCCAATTTGAAGGAACAGGTTATCCTTGTCGAGTTCTTTGCTAATGATATAAGTATGACATTTGGTCTCGACAAATGCAATAGTCCTCATTTGAAACGTGGCAAGGTAAATGGATCAGTCAAGTTACAAGGATGGGGGGGGGGGGGAATAGAGAGAGAGAGAGGGGAGAAGAGGAGAGAGAGATTGAGAGAGAGAGAGAGAGAGAAAGGGAGAGGGAGGTCATTTTGTGGAAGATCAGGTCTACACCTACTGTGGTATGCCAGTTTGAGACAAGCTCCAAAATGCCAAACTTTGGGCTGAGTATTTCGAGTAATTTCGTTTAAAGAAAATCTGGAGCTCAGAGCTGAATGCTCGAAACAAGGTCAAAGCCACAAATCGTGAACACCTTTGTAGAAGGAAGGATCATGTCTGATAAGAGAGCCCAACGCCCTCGGTCCTCTCTTAATCGTTTATATATGCCAATCAATTCGACAGGTTGGGGTTTGGTTAATGTGGAAGATCTTCATGGTAGAATTTTATTGTGTACTTTTGAACAGGCGAAGTCATTCACCAAGTCTGCCCTGAGTTGGTCATTTGTGGTTAGCTTTCTGAGAAACCACTACATTGTGTGTGCAGTGTGTAGAACAGAACAGCAACCCAAAAGAGTCCTTCACCGGTAGTCGGCTGGTCTTAACAGTGAAACAGTGTCCCAGGACCAGTCATTCTTAAAGGAAATATTAACATGAAATGTTGATTTTTTAATGAATTCACAGAGGCTGTGTAACACCTTCTCCGTGGATGCCCTTCCTTGACAGAAAGAGCATATCTCTAAAGACATGATGGCTTTTACTACCGTCTTCGCCATACCTGTGGCTTTGACTCCGAGGTCCATCCATGGTACGACCCTGAACATGTCCAGGGCGTAATGGAACATGATGCTTTTAATATTCTTTGGAATAGGCCCATACACAGCCCATGAAGAATATTCCTGTCAACAAACCCGATCTTGTCCGTTTTCATGAAGCCAATGCATATATTTATGTTATTGGATTTTCTGCCCCTTTTGACAACCATGCGATTTGCAAGATTGAAGAAAAGCATGCGAACCTTGTCTTTGAAATGTCTCGCTTGTATCCCAAGTACACTGTCATCTGACTCACCATTGTTCTCGGTAACCTTGGTTTGGCACCAACTGATCTCTGACGCAGATCAGCAGAGTGCCCCGGTTCTCTACCGGGAGCACAGGCTGCGGTGTTGGGGGGTCTACATATTCTCCGGGAAGTATTTGGTGGTCTTGATTTGGCAGCGTCTGGAGTGCGTGTACAGGGGGCAAGGCTGTCTGAGCTGCTGTTACTGAGCCTTACCGGCGTGACTTCGACTGGACCACCCCACCTCTCTCTACTGCATACTATTTTCAGTCTGTAAAATAATAAGATTTTAGTATTCGTAATGGTAGTAGGAGTATCAGCAGCTGTAGTACCGGTATTAATAGTGGTAGACGTAGTATTAGTAATAGATGTTGTAGAACCTGCAATGGTAGTAATAGCAGCAGCAGTACTAGTAGTCGTAGCAATGGACAAACATGATAACACCGTTGTTATCGGAAAGTGGTAGGACTGCCCCATACCATGGTAACTACATTTCAATACAGGGGGTTTGTGGATGTCTAATACAGTGACGAAACACATCGGAGTTTAAACCATAGTCCTCCTGACACATACCTGGTGCGTCTCATCAATACCTAGAATACAGGCAAAATCAAATTTACCTTGGCAGCCCTGGCAGCTGTGCGTTTAGAAACGCATCGTAATTATTTGAGTACGACACAGAGACCACGCCTTCTGACATTGTAAGCATACGCTCTGTGGTTTAAGAGCTAACGTAGAATATATACCAAACGTGTGTCCTAATCCTCACTGTATAGATAATCTAACACTTCCTTATACATGTATTATAATGTTTTTTATAATATTTTTACATTGTTTCTAACACATTACGCTAGAGCCCAACGACCAACAAAAACATATTCCTCCCTCGTTCAAGACATGTTATGACAATAAACTTAATGATAGTCGCAAGTGGCGTCAAGAAGGATAATTATATAATCTTGGACACATTTCTTAGATCGCAGTTTACTAGTATCACAAAGAAACGTGCATCGAAGCTGCTTGATAATTTACAAAAGTGTCGACAATGATTCTAGGCATATTTTAGTTTATATACTCGTCCAAAAAAGTAGGGGAACGTCATTTATAATTTACGATTGAAAGAAATGGGAGAAATATTGGGGTCATACTTATTTGTACAGTAATCGCTCTTGAAAGATAGTTGGTGTGGCGTGAAATTTGCATGAGTACGTTTTATAGTTTCAAACGAAGAAAACGGCTAGAAACAAACACTAAAAACTGCAAGATGATTCAAGATGATTGTCAAAATTAATGGTCTACAGTGATTTATCGACCTTCTATAAACCCGTCAAAATCAAGAATGACACCCCATGCACGTGTACGGGGCTACTGCGTTGTGCACGTGCATCCCATGCGTTGTGTTTAGGTTGGTGAAAAGGTAAATGGTGGTGCGTTCATAAGATGTTTGTCTTTAAAAAGTTTGTTAACGCTTATGCTTCCTATCCAAATTGAAAGTTCAGGTTCCCCTACTTTTTAGAAGAGTATATAATTGAACGCCTCTTCGTATATTGTAAAAAAATCTGAATCCAGGAACATACACATGAGACAAGAGAGACAACATGTGTTACAGTGCAAGGGTAATGATAGTAAAAGTATGACGCTAAGCGTGCACTTGAGCTTAGAGATTTGAAAAATATAGATCCAAGGGAATTCTGGAAAAATGATATATAAAGACAAAAATGTTAAGAGGTTAATGTTAATCTCGCTATGTAAGATACCTATGCTCTGTTTCTATATGATCCGGGCTATACATTCAGATATGATCATCCTACATTAGACTGTGGAGGAAGATTTATTAGAGAATAACCGAATGTCATGATTCTTCAGATTCTCCAATAACATGAGAGGAAGTGTATACAGAGTTTTAGGCATATGGAGAAGAACACATCACGTGATATAGGTAATAGTATTATGTTGATTCTGAAGTTATGGGCAAATATATTGTTAAATTCTTGAATTGTTTATTAGATACCGGGTGTTTTCAATCAATACTGTCAGGATGTGTTCCTGTACCTCTGCACACGAAGAATGCCAGATAAAACCCTAATCAGTACAGAGTTGATCCCTTTTCTTAACGGTTTCGGAAAACTTTACACAAAACTTTTAAATTGTAGATTATCTCAAATTTGTTTCATATCATATCTGATCCCAAATTTTGATTTAAGGATGTGGCACCAGAGCAGCATTTTGTGTATTCATAGATTATCAAACACGCTTCTTTGATTGGCATTGTAGAAGTTGAGGAGATGATTAGACAACGACATTAGAATCTATTCTACAGAATAAAGAAGTTGAATATCCATAAAAAATTAATTGTCCTCATTCTTTATCAAAAACCTATTGATAGTGTTTACCGAAACGGGTTGTGCCTGAAACTCTGCAAGTTGGGAATCGGCGAATAAACATTTATCGATCAATGTACAAAGATGTTAAGTTGTATTAAATACCAAGGTTAGAATAGGGAGGTAATCAGCTATAGCACTGGACATGGAGAAATCATGTCGCCGCTAACAGGTTTTTTGTTTGTTTTATGAATATGTAGAACTACGTCTGCAAGAAATGTTCAGTCTGGCATAGACATAGGTGATCTCATGTTATTGGAATTACTTTGCTGATGACATGGTCCTTCTAAATACACATGCTGTTGGGTTATAGTCACAACGTGCCCATTACTGTAGCTAGTGGGGTCTGACTGTCAGTATTAACAAACTAAAGTTGTCATTTTCAGAAAACCATATGACCCGTTTGACATACAGTTTGTATACGCATTGGCTCCACTAGAAATATTAAAGCAGTTCAGATATTTGGGTGTTGTATTAACGATAAATGGTAGTCTATATAGTTTCTTTCAGAAAATGGATTAAAGGCTGTAAAACAAGTGAGACAAATATATGTTAGGTGTGAAATCTTCTTTTGAATCATTTGACACATGTGAGTTATCAGCATTACATTGTGGTTGCGAAGTATGTGGATGGCAAAATGCAAACATGGCAAAAAGTACATATTAGTAAATTTTGCAAATTGACTCGTGGTGTAAAAGATATTACCAGTAATATTGGGGGAGTTGGAAAGATTTCCATTGTATATTCAATGTCAGGTATGTTTGGTTAGATATTGGTTTAGTTGTGTCCTCTACCAATCAAATATTACACGAGTAACTGGTATTATAAGTTAAGTCTTTAATGTCAGAGAATGGCGTCTATCATGTGTGGATTTCACCCTTAAACGTGAATCTTCATTCCCTTTGTAACTAATTCGGGGTCTAGAAGAACTAAAACACTAATATATGGTATCAAGAATCAAGAGAATTACCATATCCCCAATATAAACAACATATGTTCTTTGGAACAGATAAGAATTTCGGTAATGCAACTTATAATGATAGAGTCGCACTTACTGGTTGGAGCTTATCGTGTCGTTCCCTACGAGCTGCCCCTGGGAGACATGGTGGGGATTCCCCGAGGGGGTGGAACATGTTAGAAGTGTCAGACTAACTACATGGAAGATGGACCTCATGTGGAATATAATTGTAGTTTATGTAGGAAATTCAGATGTGTGTTTATTGAGAAATATTGTTATGTAAACGCGTCAGTTTTCAAATTAGCTCAGTTATTTACATCTGATAACATAAGTTGTCAAAGACATTTAGCCAAATGTGTAAGGCCGTCCTCGTGTATATATAGAGACATCGCAGCCAGGGCATATCACCAGAAGATGATCAGTGCAGCTGAACTACTGGGAGTGGTTCAGTGATGGTCGTATGCAAGTTGGATCTCATCACAGTACGTGGGACTGGACAGGAAGAGTTGGATACTACTGCAGAGCCATATTTTGTAACTATCTCTATGTCAGTCGTCCGATACTCAGGATGACAACCCGCGCCGTCTTCTCCCTTTTGAGGGAGAACGCCATGGAAACCTTCTCACCATGACCCACAAGAAGCACCATATGAACCCCACTCAACATCTCTGGCACTATCCTGTACGCCAAGTTCGAGTTCCTTCGAGCAAGATTTGACTGAGGCACTCCACGAGGAAAGACAGGGGTTTCCGATACTGGGAATCCGATGCTTGGTTGCCAGTATGAGGAGACTGGCAGATGTTAACGGTGTGAAGGGCGGCATCACAAGGTACTGATGTGGTCGTCAGCGGTGGTTCATACAATCACAGCAATAATTACTCGAGAACTGCGTGACAATAAGACTTTTTACGTAGTCATGGTGACCAAATTTTTCGGAATTGTTGATATCCACGTTGTTTTGCGTATTCATCCGAGGTTACAAGTACAGTAACCTCCGGTTATAACGAGCCCAGAGGGCCGTTAGCTTTAGTTCGTTACACGCATTTCCAATATACAGGAAGCGGTCGGGACAGTTCGTCATTTTCGTCATTTCGTATAAAAGTAGTTTTCTGTAAATTGTTAACTTTTTTTATCAAAGTAAATTATGTTACAGTTACCATTATAGAAAATACGCCATGTTTTGTCAAAACTTATACTTTTCTTACTTATATAAAAAGTAGGTGTTGCAAGATTAATTCTCATGTGTATATTTTCATCACTGTTGTGTGAGTTTCAGTGGGGTTTCCTATACAGTAACTCACAGGCGTTCATCAATGTAAACCTGTAACCTACAGACATATGTCTGCTTTCATAAACATTAATAAACCAGATGGGTGCACAGTTTATAAGTGCTAGGTACATCTATCCTGAAAACCAATCAGTTTTCCAAACTGTACGTGGAACATATTGAACTATATTCAAGAGGTGCGAACAACGAAGACAAAAAGTCAGGCAGTGATGACAATCAAAATCTTATTTCATTAGTTTAGCGTTTTACATTACCCTGGTTTGTGGTATTCACTGTTGGTTTAGTTTTGGCGTGTGATTTACCCGTCACCTACAAGCTTGCACTGAAGTCTTAAATCCTATCTGACAATATATACATGATCAGCAGATGTTCGCTTACATATGCACTGAAAGGCCGCCCTCATTAAATGATCTTGCGTATGGAGTGGCCTGGCCAAGTGTGTTAAGGGCCTTGTATACCGTCAGATGGCTTACACGGACGTGAACCACGTGGTCCTGGAGGTGACCTCGCCTCCCAGCCCTCAGACCAGGCCGTTCACAACACTGCAGCCGTAATCATCTCATCAGCTTCATAATCGTCAGCAAATTGTTTTCCTCACAGTCAACCACCCAGGGGTTTTCCAGGCAATCAATAGAGATCCACGGGCATTTTTACTTTATGAAATTAAATCAACGAGCAGCGTTTGCATAGACGAGCTTTATTTGATGCAGGCTCCCCGAAGGCTTTGGCAGCCAACGGGAGATTACCGCGCCTCGCTTGTCCGTCTTACTCCGGCTCCGCGCCTCATACATTCACAAGAATTGGACGAATATAGGGACATTTTAACACATTATTGGACATTTTCCCCATTTTATTGCAATGGGATTTTTTTCGGTTTAGAATGCCATAAATGAGTATAGTTTGGGAGAAGAGAAGAAATGTAGAAGCTGATTAAAAAACTGTATTTGGTGGTATTGAAGGATATTATCATAAATGCCACTCAAATTGACAACGAGAGCCGTGTCTGCATGTTGGCGTAATATTCACGCGCTTGGACACCGTGTGTCTCGTGGCTCTTGGTGTACGGAAGCCTTGCAGTGAGGGCTTGTTGGTTACAGTGTTATACGAGTAAGCAAAATGTACGTCAGGATCACAGACAGAAACACCTTACGCCAACATATACATTTCATATCTACGCATGCAATTAGAATTACTAACACATCTACAGATAACCATACATTCGGTGGTGTATATGTTACTCACTGACCTCCATTAACCAAGTGTGTGTTATGAAGCATGAAAGTACTGGCCTAGTAACTGTTACATGAACCAAGTGTGGGTTATTCCACATGTACGTACTGGCCTTGTAACATGAACCAAGTGTGTGTTATGCAACATGAAAGTAATGGCCTTGTAACATGAGCCAAGTGTGTGTTATGCCGCATGAACGTATGATCCAAGAGTGTGTTATGTCACATGAAAGTAAGAACCAAGTGTGTGTTATGCCGCATGAAAGTACTAGCCTTGTAACATGAACCAAGTGTGTGTTATGCCACATGAAAGTACTAGCCTAGTAACATGAACCAAGTGTGTGCTATGTCGCATGAAAGTACAGGCCTAGTAACAAGAACCAAGTGTGTGTTATGCTGCATGAAAGTACTGGCCTAGTAACATAAACCAAGTGTGTGTTATGCCACATGAAAGTACTGGCCTAGTAACATGAACCAAGTGTGTATTATGCCACATGAAAGTACTGGCCTACTAACATAAACCAAGTATGTGTTATGCCACATGAAAGTACTGGCCTAGTAACATGAACCAAGTGTGTGTTATGCCGCATGAAAGTATGATCCAAGAGTGTGTTATGCCACATGAAAGTAAGAACCAAGTGTGTGTTATGCAGGATGAAAGTACTAGCCTTGCAACATGAACCAAGTGTGTGTTATGTCACATGAAAGTACTGGCCTGGTAACATGAACCAAGTGTGTGGTATGCCGCATGAAAGTACTAGCCTAGTAACAAGAACCAAGTGTGTATTATGCCGCATGAAAGTACTGGCCTAGGACCATAAACCAAGTGTGTATTATGCCATATGAAAGTACTAGCCTAGTAACATAAACCAAGTGTGTGTTATGCCGCATGAAAGTACTGGCCTAGTAACATGAACCAAGTGAGTGTTATGCGACATGAAAGTCTTAGCCTAGTAACATGAACCAAGTGTGTGTTATGCGACATGAAAGTACTAGCTTTGTAGCACGAACCAAGTGTATGTTATGCCACATGAAAGTACTGGCCTACTAACATAAACCAAGTATGTGTTATGCCACATGAAAGTACTGGCCTAGTAACATGAACCAAGTGTGTGTTATGCCGCATGAAAGTATGATCCAAGAGTGTGTTATGCCACATGAAAGTAAGAACCAAGTGTGTGTTATGCAGCATGAAAGTACTAGCCTTGCAACATGAACCAAGTGTGTGTTATGTCACATGAAAGTACTGGCCTAGTAACATGAACCAAGTGTGTGCTATGCCGCATGAAAGTACTAGCCTAGTAACAAGAACCAAGTGTGTATTATGCCGCATGAAAGTACTGGCCTAGGACCATAAACCAAGTGTGTATTATGCCATATGAAAGTACTAGCCTAGTAACATAAACCAAGTGTGTGTTATGCCGCATGAAAGTACTGGCCTAGTAACATGAACCAAGTGAGTGTTATGCGACATGAAAGTCTTAGCCTAGTAACATGAACCAAGTGTGTGTTATGCGACATGAAAGTACTAGCTTTGTAACACGAACCAAGTGTATGTTATGCCGCATGAAAGTACTAGCCTTGTAACATGAGCCAAGTGTGTGTTATGCCACATGAAAGAACTTGCCTTGTAACATGAACCAAGTGTGTGTTATGCCACATGAAAGTATGAACCAAGTGTGTGTTATGCCACATGAAAGTACTGGCCTAGTAACATGAAGCAAGTGTGTGTTATGACGCATGAAAGTACTGGCCTAGTAACATGACCCAAGTGTGTGTGTTATGCTGCATGAAAGTACTGGCCTAGCAACATAAACCAAGTGTGTCTTATGCTGCATTAAAGTACTAGCCTAGTAACATGAACCAAGTATGTGTTCTGTCACATGAAAGTACTGGCCTAGTAACATAAACCAGGTGTGCGTTATGAAGAATGAAAGTACTGGCCTAGTAACATGAACCAAGTGTGTGTTATGTCACATGAAAGTACTGGCCTTGTAACATGAACCTAGTGTTTGTTATGCCACATGAAAGTAATGGCCTAGTAACATAAACCAAGTGTGTGTTACGCTGCATGAAAGTACTGGCCTAGTAACATGAAGCAAGTGTGTTATGCTGCATGAAAGTACCAGCCTAGTAACATGAACCAAGTGTGTGTTATGCAGTATGAAAGTACTAGCGTAGTAACATAAACCAAGTGTCTGTTATGCCACATGAAAGTACTGGCCTTGTAACATAAACCAAGTGTGTGTTATGTCGCATGAAATTACTTGCCTAGCAACATGAACCAAGTGTGTGTTATGCCACATGAAAGTACTTGAATAGCAACATAAACCAAGTGTGTGTTATGCCACATGAAAGAACTGGCCTAGCAACATAAACCAAGTGTGTGTTATGCCACATGAAACTTCAGGCATAGTGACATAAACCAAGTGTGTGTTATTCCACAGGAAAGTACTGGCCTTGTAAAATGAAGCAAGTGTGTGTTATGCCACAGGAAAGTACTGGCCTTGTAACATAAACCAAGTGTGTTTTATGCCACATGAAAGTACTGTCCTTGTAACATGAACCAAGTGTGTGTAATGCCATAAGAAAGTACTGGTCTTGTAATATGAGCCAAGTGTGTGTTATGTCACATGAAAGTACTAGCTTTGTAACATGAACCAAATGTGTGTTATGCCACATGAAAGTACTGGTCTAGTAACAGAAACCAAGTGTGTGTTATGCCACATGAAAGTACTAGCCTTGTAACATAAACCGAGTGTGGGTATGCCACATGAAAGTACTAGACCAGTAACATGAACCAAGTGTGTGTTATGTCACATGAAAGTACTAGACTAGGAACGGAAACCAAGTGTGTCTTAGGCCGCTTGAAAGAACTAACCTAGTAACATAAGCTGAGTGTGTGTTTTGTCACATGAAAGTACAGGCCTAGCAACATAAACCAAGTGTGTGTTATGCCACAGGAAAGTACTGGCCTTGTAAAATGAAGCAAGTGTGTGTTATGCCACAGGAAAGTACTGGCCTTGTAAAATGAAGCAAGTGTGTGTTATGCCACATGACAGTACTGGCCTTGTAATATGAACGAAGTGTGTTTTATGCCACATGAAAGTACTGGCCTTGTAACATGAACCAAGTGTGTGTAATGCCATATGAAAGTACTGGTCTTGTAATATGAGCCAAGTGTGTGTTATGTCACATGAAAGTACTAGCTTTGTAACATGAACCAAGTGTGTGTTATGCCACATAGAAGTACTGGCCTTATAACATGAACCAAGCGTATGTTATGCCACATGAAAGTACTGGTCTAGTAACAGAAACCAACTGTGTGTTATGCCACATGAAAGTACTACCCTTGTAACATAAACCGAGTGTGGGTATGCCACATGAAAGTACTAGACCAGTAACATGAACCAAGTGTGTGTTATGTCACATGAAAGTACTAGACTAGGAACGGAAACCAAGTGTGTCTTAGGCCGCTTGAAAGAACTAACCTAGTAACATAAGCTGAGTGTGTGTTATGTCACATGAAAGTACAGGCCTAGCAACATAAACCAAGTGTGTCTTATGCTGCATGAAAGTACTGGCCTAGTAACATAAACCAAGTGTGTGTTATGCCACATGAGAGTTCAGGCCTAGCAACATAAACCAAGTGTGTCTTATGCTGCATGAAAGTACTGGCCTAGTAACATAAACCAAATGTGTGTTATGCCAGATGAAAGTACTGGCCTTGTAACATGAACCAAGTGTGTGTTATGCCACATGAAAGTACTGGCCTTGTAACATGAACCAATTGTGTGTAATGCCATATGAAAGTTCTGGCCTTGTAACATGAGCCAAGTGTGTGTTATGCCACATGAAGGTACTGGTCTGGCAACATAAACCAAGTGTGTGTTATGCAGCATGAAAGTACTGGCCTTGTAACATGAGCCAAGTGTGTGTTATACAACATGAAAGTACTAGGGTAGTAACATGAACCAAATGGGTGTTATTCCGCATGAAAGCACTGGCGTAGCAACATAATCCAAGTGTGTTATGCCACATGAAAGCACTGGCCTTGTAACTTAAGCCAAGTGTGTGTTATCCCACATGAAAGTACTAGCCTTGTAACATGAGCCAAGTGTGTTCTTTACCTCATGAAAGTGCTGGCCTTGTAACATGAGCCAAGTGTGTGCTATGCCACATGAAAGCACTGGCCTTGTAACATAAACCAATTGTGTGTTTTGACACATGAAAGCACTGGCCTTCTAACATAAACCAAGTGTGTATTATGCCACATGAAAGCATTGGTCTTGTAACGTGAGCCAAGTGTGTGTTTTGCAACATGAAAGTACTGGTCTTGTAACATGAACCAAGTGTGTATTATGCCTCATGAAAGTACTGGCCTAGCTACATAAACCAAGTGTGTGTTATGCCACATGAAAATACAGGCCTAGCAACATAAATCAAGTGTGTGTTATGCCACATAAATGTACTGGCGTAGCAACATAATCCGAGTGTGCATTATGCCACATGAAAGCACTGGTCTTGTAACGTGAGCCAAGTGTGTGTTTTGTCACATGAAAGTACTGGCCTTGTAACATGAGCCAAGTGTGTGCTATGCCCCATGAAAGCACTGGCCTAACAACATGAACCAAGTGTGTATTATGCCACATGAAAGCACTGGACTTGTAACATGAGCCAAGTGTGTGTTATGCCACATGATAGTACTGGCCTTGTAACATGAGCCAAGTGTGTTCTGTGGAATATGAAAGTTCAGCCCTAGCAACATGAACCAAGTGTGTGTTATGCCACATGAAAGTTCAGGCCTAGCAACATAAACCAAGTGTGTGTTATGCTGCATGAAAGTACTGGCCTAGCAACGTAAACCAAGTGTGTGTTATGTCACATGAAAGTACTGGCCTAGCAACATAAACCAAGTGTGTGTTATGCCACATGAAAGTACTGGTATAGTAACATAAACCAAGTGTGTGTTGTGCCACATAAAAGTACTGGCCTAGCAACATAATTCAAGTGTGTGTTATCCGACATTAAAGTACTAGCCTTGTAACATGAGCCAAGTGTGTGCTATGCAACATTAAAGTACTGGCCTTGTAACATGAACCAAGTGTGTGTAATGCCATATGAAAGTACTGGCCATGTAACATGAGCCAAGTGTGTGTTATGCCACATGAAAGTTCTGGCCTTGTAACATGAAGCAAGTGTGTGTTATGCCACATGAAAGTACTGGTCTAGTAACAGAAACCAAGTGTGGGTTATGCCACATGAAAGTACTAGCCTAGTAACATAAACCAAGAGCGGGTTATGCCTCATTAAAGTACTAGCCTGGCAACAGAAACCAAGTGTTTGTTATGCCACATGAAAGTACTAGCCTAGTAACATGAACCAAGTGTGTGTTATGCAACATGAAAGTACTGGACTAGTAACATGAACCAAGTGTGTGTTATGCCACATGAAAGAACTAGCCTAGTAACATGAACCAAGTGTGTCCTATGTCACATGAAAGTATGAACCAAGTGTCTGTTATGCTGCATGAAAGTACTGGCCTGGTAACATGAACCAAGTGTGTGTTATGCCCCACGAAAGTACTGGCCTAGTAACATGAGCCAAGTGTGTGTTATGCCACATGGAAGTATAAACCACGTGTGAGTTATGCCGCTTGAAAGCACTGACCTAGTAACATGAACCATGTGTGTGTTATGCCACATGAGAGTACTAGCCTAGTAACATGAACCAAGTGTGTGTTATGCCGCATGAAAGTACTGGCCTAGCAACGTGAGCCAAGAGTGTGTTATGCCACATGAAAGTACTAGCCTAGTAACGTAAACCAAGTGTGTGTTATGACGCAAGAAAGAACTGGCCTAGTAACATGACCCAAGTGTGTGTTATACCTCATGAAAGTACTGGCCTAGTAACATAAACCAAGTGTGTGTTATGCCCCATGAAAGTACCACCCTTGTAACATGTAACAAGTCTATGTTATGCCGCATGAAATTACTTGCCTAGCAACATGAAGCAAGTGTGTGTTATGCTGCATGAAAGTTCAGGCCTAGCAACATAAACCAAGTGTGTGTTATGCCACATGAAAGTTCAGGCCTAGCAATATTAACCAAGTGTGTGTTATGCTGCATGAAAGTACTGGCCTAGCAACATAAACCAAGTGTGTGTTATGCCACTTGAAAGTTCAGGCCTAGCAACATAAACCAAGTGTGTGTTATGCTGCATGAAAGTACTGGCCTAGTAACATAAACCAAGTGTGTGTTATGCCAGATGAAAGTACTGGCCTTGTAACATGAACCAAGTGTGTGTTATGCAACATGAAAGTACTGGCCTTGTAACATGAACCAATTGTGTGTAATGCCATATGAAAGTTCTGGCCTTGTAACATGAGCCAAGTGTGTGTTATGCCACAAGAAAGTACTGGTCTGGCAACATAAACCAAGTGTGTGTTATGCCGCATGAAAGTACTGGCCTTGTAACATGAGCCAAGTGTGTGTTATGCCACATGAAAGTACTAGCGTAGCGTAGTAACACTGGCGAACCATAATCCAAGTGTTATGCCACATGAAAGCATGGCCTTGTAAAAGCACTGGCGACATGAAAGTACATAATCTTTACCTCAAGTGTGTGAGCTAGAGTGTGTGCTATGCCACATGAAAGCACTGGCCTTGTAACATAAAACCAAGTGTGTGTTTGACACATGAAAGTACTAGCCTTGTAACATGAACCAAGTGTGTATTATGCCACATGAAAGCATTAACGTGAGCCAAGTGTGTGTTTTGCCTCATGAAAGTACTGGCCTTGTAACATGAACCACATGTACACCCTAGCTACATACACCAAGTGTGTGTTATGCCACATGAAAATTCAGGCCTAGCAACATAAATCAAGTGTGTGTTATGCCACATAAAAGTACTGACGTAGCAACATAATCCGAGTGTGTATTATGCCACATGAAAGCACTGGCCTTGTAACGTGAGCCAAGTGTGTGTTTTGCCACATGGAAGTATGAACCACGTGTGAGTTATGCCGCTTGGAAGCACTGGCCTAGTAACATGAACCATGTGTGTGTTATGCCACATGAGAGTACTAGCCTAGTAACATGAACCAAGTGTGTGTTATGCCGCATGAAAGTACTGGCCTAGTAACATGACCCAAGTGTGTGTTATGCTGCATGAAAGTACTGGCCTAGCAACATAAACCAAGTGTGTCTTATGCTGCATGAAAGTACTAGCCTAGTAACATGAACCAAGTATGTGTTATGCCACATGAAAGTAATGGCCAGTAACATAAACCAGGTGTGCGTTATGAAGCATGAAAGTACTGGCCTTGTAACATGCACGAAGTGTGTTTTATACCACATGAAAGTACTGGACTAGTAACATAAACCAATTGTGTGTTATGCCCCATGAAAGTACCAGCCTTGTAACATGAACCAAGTGTATGTTATGCCGCATGAAATTACTTGCCTAGCAACATGAAGCAAGTGTGTGTTATGCTGCATGAAAGTTCAGGCCTAGCAACATGAACCAAGTGTGTGTTATGCCACATGAAAGTTCAGGCCTAGCAACATAAACCAAGTGTGTGTTATGCTGCATGAAAGTACTGGCCTTGTAACATGAACCAAGTGTGTGTTATGCAACATGAAAGTACTGGCCTTGTAACATGAACCAATTGTGTGTAATGCCATATGAAAGTTCTGGCCTTGTAACATGAGCCAAGTGTGTGTTATGCCACAAGAAAGTACTGGTCTGGCAACATAAACCAAGTGTGTGTTATGCCGCATGAAAGTACTGGACTTGTAACATGAGCCAAGTGTGTGTTATGCAACATGAAAGTACTAGCGTAGTAACATGAACCAAGTGGGTGTTATTCCGCATGAAAGCACTGGCGTAGCAACATAATCCAAGTGTGTGTTATGCCACATGAAAGCACTGGCCTTGTAACTAAAGCCAAGTGTGTGTTATCCCACATGAAAGTACTAGCCTTGTAACATGAGCCAAGTGTGTTCTTTACCTCATGAAAGTACTGGCCTTGTAACATGAGCTAAGTGTGTGCTATGCCACATGAAAGCACTGGCCTTGTAACATAAACCAATTGTAACATGAAACCAATTGTGTAAACCAAGTGTTTTTGACACATGAAAGCACTGGCCTTCTAACATAAACCAAGTGTGTATTATGCCACATGAAAGCATTGGCCTTGTAACGTGAGCCAAGTGTGTATTATGCCTCATGAAAGTACTGGTCTAGCTACATAAACCAAGCGTGTGTTATGCCACATGAAAATTCAGGCCTAGCAACATAAATCAAGTGTGTGTTATGCCAGAAAAAAGTACTGGCGTAGCAACATAAACCAAGTGTGTATTATGCGACATGAAAGCACTGGCCTTGTAACATGAGCGAAGTGTGTGTTATGCCACATGATAGTACTGGCCTTGTAACATGAGCCAAGTGTGTTCTATGGAATATGAAAGTTCAGGTCTAGCAACATGAACCAAGTGTGTGTTATGCCACATGAAAGTTCAGGCCTAGCAACATAAACCAAGTGTGTGTTATGCTGCATGAAAGTACTGGCCTAGCAACATAAACCAAGTGTGTGTTATGCCACATAAAAGTACTGGCCTTGTGACATAAACCAAGTGTGTCTTATGCTGCATGAAAGTACTGGCCTAGCAACATAAACCAAGTGTGTGTTATGCCCCCTGAAAGTACTGGCCTAGCAACATAAACCAAGTGTGTGTTATGCCACATGAAAGTACTGGCATAGCAACATAAACCAAGTGTGTGTTGTGCTGCATGAAAGTACTGGCGTAGCAACATAATTCAAGTGTATGTTATGCCACATGAAAGTACTAGCCTTGTAACATGATCCAAGTGTGTGTTATGCCCCATGAAAGTACTGGCATAGCAACATAAACCAAGTGTGTGTTAATCCACATAAAAGTACTGGCGTAGCAACATAATTCAAGTGTGTGTTATGCCACATGAAAGTACTAGCCTTGTAAGATAAGCCAAGTGTGTGTTATCCGATATGAAAGTACTAGCCTTGTAACATAAACCAAGTGTGTGCTATGCCACATGAAAGTACTGGCCTTGTAACATGAACCAAGTGTGTGTAATACCATATGAAAGTACTGGCCATGTAATATGAGCCAAGTGTGTGTTATGCCACATGAAAGTACTGGTCTAGTAACAGAAACCAAGTGTGGGTTATGCCACATGAAAGTACTGGCCTAGTAACATAAACCAAGAGTGGGTTATGCCTCATTAAAGTACTAGTCTGGCAACAGAAACCAAGTGTTTGTTATGCCACATGAAAGTACTAGCCTAGTAACATGAACCAAGTGTGTGTTATGCAACATGAAAGTACTGGCCTTGTAACATGAACCAATTGTGTGTAATGCCGCATGAAAGTACTAGCCTTGTAACATGAGCCAAGTGTTTGTTATGCCACATGAAAGTACTCGCCTAGTAACATGAACCAAGTGTGTGTTATTCAACATGAAAGTACTGGCCTAGTAACATGAACCAAGTGTGTGTTATGCCACATGAAAGTACTGGCCTAGTAACATGAACCAAGTGTGTGTTATGCCACATTAAAGTATGAACCAAGTGTGTGTTATGCTGCATGAAAGTACTGGCCTAGCAACATGAACCAAGTGTGTGTTATGCCGCATGAAAGTACTGGCCTAGTAACATGAGCCAAGTGTGTGTTATACCACATGGAAGTATGAACCACGTGTGAGTTATGCCGCTTGAAAGCACTGACCTAGTAACATGAACCATGTGTGTTATGCCACATGAGAGTACTAGCCTTGTAACATGAACCAAGTGTGTGTTATGCCGCATGAAAGTACTGGCCTAGCAACGTGAGCCAAGAGTGTGTTATGCCACATGAAAGTACTAGCCTAGTAACGTAAACCAAGTGTGTGTTATGACGCTAAAAAGTACTGGCCTAGCAAAAAGGCCCAAGTGTGTGTTAAGCTGCATGAAAGTACTGGCCTAGCAATATAAACCAAGTGTGTCTTATGCTGCATGGAAGTACTAGCCTAGTAACATGAACCAAGTATGTGTTATGCAACATGAAAGTACTGGCCTAGTAACATAAACCAGGTGTGCGTTATGAAGCATGAAAGTACTGGCCTACTAACATGAACCAAGTGTGTGTTATACCACATGAAAGTACTGGCCTAGTAACGTAAACCAAGTGTGTGTTATGCCCCATGAAAGTACTGGTCTTGTAACATGAACCAAGTGTATGTTATGCCACATGAAATTACTTGCCTAGCAACATGAAGCAAGTCTGTGTTATGCTGCATGGAAGTTCAGGCCTAGCAACATGAACCAAGTGTGTGTTATGCAACATGAAAGTTCAGGCCTAGCAACATAAACCAAGTGTTTGTTATGCTGCATGAAAGTACTGGCCTAGCAACATAAACCAAGTGTGTGTTATGCCTCATGAAAGTTCAGGCCTGGCAACATAAACCAAGTGTGTGTTATGCTGCATGAAAGTACTGGTCTAGCAAGATAAACCAAGTGTGTATTATGCCACATGAAAGCAGTGGCCTTGTAACATGAACCAAGTGTGTGTTATGCCGCATGAAAGTACTGGTCTAGTAACAGAAACCAAGTGTGGGTTATGCCACAAGAAAGCACTAGCCTAGTAACATAAACCAAGAGTGGGTTATGCCTCATTAAAGTACTAGCCTGGCAACAGAAACCAAGTGTGTGTTATGCAACATGAAAGTACTAGCCTTGTAACATGAACCAATTGTGTGTAATGCCGCATGAAAGTACTAGCCTTGTAACATGAGCCAAGTGTTTGTTATGCCACATGAAAGTACTGGCCTAGCAACATAAACCAAGTGTGTGTTATGCCACATGTAAGTACTGGCCTTGTAACATGAACCAAGTGTGTGTAATACCATATGAAAGTAGTGGCCATGTAACATGAGCCAAATGTGTGTTATGCCACATGAAAGTTCTGGCCTTGTAACATGAAGCAAGTGTGTGTTATGCCACATGAAAGTACTGGTCTAGTAACAGAAACCAAGTGTGGGTTATGCCACATGAAAGTACTAGCCTAGTAACATAAACCAAGAGTGGGTTATGCCTCATTAAAGTACTAGCCTGGCAACAGAAACCAAGTGTTTGTTATGCCACATGAAAGTACTAGCCTAGTAACATGAACCAAGTGTGTGTTATGCAACATGAAAGTACTAGCCTTGTAACATGAACCAATTGTGTGTAATGCCACATGAAAGTACTAGCCTTTTAACATGAGCCAAGTGTTTGTTATACCACATGAAAGTACTGGCCTTGTAACATGATCCAAGTGTGTGTTATGCCACATGAAAGCATTGGTCTTCTCACATAAGCCAAGTGTGTGTTATGCAACATTAAAGTACTGACCTTGTAACATGAGCCAAGTGTGTGCTATGCCACATGAAAGTACTGACCTTGTAACATGAGCCAAGTGTGTGCTATGCCACATGAAAGTACTGGCCTTGTAACATGAGCCAAGTGTGTTCTATGCCACATGTACGTACTGGCCTAGCTACATAAACCAAATGTGTATTTTGCCACATGAAACCACTCACCTTGTAACATGAGCCAAGTGTGTGTTTTACCACATGAAAGCACTGGCCTTGTAACATGAGCCAAGTGTGTGCTATGCCCAATGAAAGTACTGGCCTAGTAACATAAATCAAGTGTGTACTATGCCACATGAAAGTACTGACCTTGTAACATAAACCAAGTGTGTGTTATGCCTCATTAAAGTACTAGCCTAGCAACAGAAACCAAGTGTTTGTTATGCTGCATGAAAGTACTGGCCTAGTAACATGAACCAAATGTGTGTTATGCCACATGAAAGTACTGGTCTAGCAACATAAACCAAGTGTGTATTATGCCACATGAAAGCAGTGGCCTTGTAACATGAACCAAGTGTGTGTTATGCCACATGAAAGTACTGGTCTAGTAACAGAAACCAAGTGTGGGTTATGCCACATGAAAGTACTAGCCTAGTAACATAAACCAAGAGTGGGTTATGCCTCATTAAAGTACTAGCCTGGCAACAGAAACCAAGTGTTTGTTATGCCACATGAAAGTACTAGCCTAGTAACATGAACCAAGTGTGTGTTATGCAACATGAAAGTTCTGGCCTTGTAACATGAACCAATTGTGTGTAATGCCGCATGAAAGTACTAGCCTTGTAACATGAGCCAAGTGTTTGTTATGCCACATTAAAGTACTCGCCTAGTAACATGAACCAAGTGTGTGTTATGCAACATGAAAGTACTGGCCTAGTAACATGAACCAAGTGTGTGTTATGCCACATGAAAATACTGGCCTAGTAACATGAACCAAGTGTGTGTTATGCCACATGAAAGTATGAACCAAGTGTGTGTTATGCTGCATGAAAGTACTGGCCTAGTAACATGAACCAAGTGTGTGTTATGCTGCATGAAAGTACTGGCCTAGTAACATGAACCAAGTGTGTGTTATGCCGCATGAAAGTACTGGCCTAGTAACATGAGCCAAGTGTGTGTTATACCACATGGAAGTATGAACCACGTGTGAGTTATGCCGCTTGAAAGCAGTGGCCTACTAACATGAACCGTGTGTGTATTATGCCACATGAGAGTACTAGCCTTGTAACATGAACCAAGTGTGTGTTATGCCGCATGAAAGTACTGGCCTAGCAACGTGAGCCAAGAGTGTGTTATGCCACATGAAAGTTCTAGCCTAGTAACGTAAACCAAGTGTGTGTTATGACGCAAGAAAGTACTGGCCTAGCAAAACGGCCCAAGTGTGTGTTAAGCTGCATGAAAGTACTGGCCTAGCAACATAAACCAAGTGTGTCTTATGCTGCATGAAAGTACTAGCCTAGTAACATGAACCAAGTATGTGTTATGCCACATGAAAGTACTGGCCTAGTAACATAAACCAGGTGTGCGTTATGAAGCATGAAAGTACTGGCCTACTAACATGAACCAAGTGTGTGCTATGCCCCATGAAAGTACTGGCCTAGTAACATAAATCAAGTGTGTACTATGCCACATGAAAGTACTGACCTTGTAACATAAACCAAGTGTGTGTTATGCCTCATTAAAGTACTAGCCTAGCAACAGAAACCAAGTGTTTGTTATGCTGCATGAAAGTACTGGCCTAGTAACATGAACCAAATGTGTGTTATGCCACATGAAAGTACTGGTCTAGCAACATAAACCAAGTGTGTATTATGCCACATGAAAGCAGTGGCCTTGTAACATGAACCAAGTGTGTGTTATGCCACATGAAAGTACTGGTCTAGTAACAGAAACCAAGTGTGGGTTATGCCACATGAAAGTACTAGCCTAGTAACATAAACCAAGAGTGGGTTATGCCTCATTAAAGTACTAGCCTGGCAACAGAAACCAAGTGTTTGTTATGCCACATGAAAGTACTAGCCTAGTAACATGAACCAAGTGTGTGTTATGCCACATGAAAGTACTGGCCTTGTAACATGAACCAAGTGTGTGTTATGCCACATGAAAGTACTGGCCTTGTAACATGAGCCAAGTGTGTGTTATGCCACATGAAAGTACTGGCCTTGTAACATGAACCAAGTGTGTGTTATGCCATATGAAAGTACTGGCCTTGTAACATGAGCCAAATGTGTGTTATGCCACATGAAAGTTCTGGCCTTGTAACATGAACCAAGTGTGTGTTATGCCACATGAAAGTACTGGTCTAGTAACAGAAACCAAGTGTGGGTTATGCCACATGAAAGTACTAGCCTAGTAACATAAACCAAGAGTGGGTTATGCCTCATTAAAGTACTAGCCTAGCAACAGAAACCAAGTGTTTGTTATGCCACATGAAAGTACTAGCCTAGTAACATGAACCAAGTGTGTGTTATGCCACATGAAAGTACTAGCCTTGTAACATGAACCAATTGTGTGTAATGCCGCATGAAAGTACTAGCCTTGTAACATGAGCCAAAGTGTTTGTTATACCACATGAAAGTACTGGCCTTGTAACATGATCCAAGTGTGTGTTATGCCACATGAAAGCATTGGTCTTCTCACATAAGCCAAGTGTGTGTTATGCAACATTAAAGTACTGACCTTGTAACATGAGCCAAGTGTGTGCTATGCCACATGAAAGTACTGACCTTGTAACATGAGCCAAGTGTGTGCTATGCCACATGAAAGTACTGGCCTTGTAACATGAGCCAAGTGTGTTTATGCCATGCCATGTACGTACTGGCCTAGCTACATAAACCAAATGTGTATTTTGCCACATGAAACCACTCACCTTGTAACATGAGCCAAGTGTGTGTTTTACCACATGAAAGCACTGGCCTTGTAACATGAGCCAAGTGTGTGCTATGCCCCATGAAAGTACTGGCCTAGTAACATAAATCAAGTGTGTACTATGCCACATGAAAGTACTGACCTTGTAACATAAACCAAGTGTGTGTTATGCCTCATTAAAGTACTAGCCTAGCAACAGAAACCAAGTGTTTGTTATGCTGCATGAAAGTACTGGCCTAGTAACATGAACCAAATGTGTGTTATGCCACATGAGAGTACTGGTCTAGCAACATAAACCAAGTGTGTATTATGCCACATGAAAGCAGTGGCCTTGTAACATGAAGCAAGTGTGTGTTATGCCACATGAAAGTACTGGTCTAGTAACAGAAACCAAGTGTGTGTTATGCCACATGAAAGTACTAGCCTAGTAACATAAACCAAGAGTGGGTTATGCCTCATTAAAGTACTAGCCTGGCAACAGAAACCAAGTGTTTGTTATGCCACATGAAAGTACTAGCCTAGTAACATGAACCAAGTGTGTGTTATGCAACATGAAAAGTACTAAAGTACTGCCTTGTAACATGAACCAATTGTGTGTAATGCCACATGAAAGTACTAGCCTTTTAACATGAGCCAAGTGTTTGTTATACCACACATGAAAGTACTGGCCTTGTAACATGATCCAAGTGTGTGTTATGCCACATGAAAGCATTGGTCTTCTCACATAAGCCAAGTGTGTGTTATGCAACATTAAAAGTACTGACCTTGTAACATGAGCCAAGTGTGTGCTATGCCACATGAAAGTACTGACCTTGTAACATGAGCCAAGTGTGTGCTATGCCACATGAAAGTACTGGCCTTGTAACATGAGCTGGCAAGTGTGTGTGTTCTATGCCACATGTACGTACTGGCCTAGCTACATAAACCAAATGTGTATTTTGCCACATGAAACCACTCACCTTGTAACATGAGCCAAGTGTGTGTTTTACCACATGAAAGCACTGGCCTTGTAACATGAGCCAAGTGTGTGCTATGCCCCATGAAAGTACTGGCCTAGTAACATAAATCAAGTGTGTACTATGCCACATGAAAGTACTGACCTTGTAACATAAACCAAGTGTGTGTTATGCCTCATTAAAGTACTAGCCTAGCAACAGAAACCAAGTGTTTGTTATGCTGCATGAAAGTACTGGCCTAGTAACATGAACCAAATGTGTGTTATGCCACATGAAAGTACTGGTCTAGCAACATAAACCAAGTGTGTATTATGCCACATGAAAGCAGTGGCCTTGTAACATGAACCAAGTGTGTGTTATGCCACATGAAAGTACTGGTCTAGTAACAGAAACCAAGTGTGGGTTATGCCACATGAAAGTACTAGCCTAGTAACATAAACCAAGAGTGGGTTATGCCTCATTAAAGTACTAGCCTGGCAACAGAAACCAAGTGTTTGTTATGCCACATGAAAGTACTAGCCTAGTAACATGAACCAAGTGTGTGTTATGCAACATGAAAGTTCTGGCCTTGTAACATGAACCAATTGTGTGTAATGCCGCATGAAAGTACTAGCCTTGTAACATGAGCCAAGTGTGTGTTATGCCACATGAAAGTACTCGCCTAGTAACATGAGCCAAGTGTGTGTTATGCAACATGAAAGTACTGGCCTAGTAACATGAACCAAGTGTGTGTTATGCCACATGAAAATACTGGCCTAGTAACATGAACCAAGTGTGTGTTATGCCACATGAAAGTATGAACCAAGTGTGTGTTATGCTGCATGAAAGTACTGGCCTAGTAACATGAACCAAGTGTGTGTTATGCTGCATGAAAGTACTGGCCTAGTAACATGAACCAATTGTGTGTTATGCCGCATGAAAGTACTGGCCTAGTAACATGAGCCAAGTGTGTGTTATACCACATGGAAGTATGAACCACGTGTGAGTTATGCCGCTTGAAAGCAGTGGCCTAGTAACATGAACCGTGTGTGTATTATGCCACAAGAGAGTACTAGCCTAGTAACATGAACCAAGTGTGTGTTATGCCGCTTGAAAGTACTGGCCTAGCAACGTGAGCCAAGAGTGTGTTATGCCACATGAAAGTTCTAGCCTAGTAACGTAAACCAAGTGTGTGTTATGACGCAAGAAAGTACTGGCCTAGCAAAACGGCCCAAGTGTGTGTTAAGCTGCATGAAAGTACTGGCCTAGCAACATAAACCAAGTGTGTCTTATGCTGCATGAAAGTACTAGCCTAGTAACATGAACCAAGTATGTGTTATGCCACATGAAAGTACTGGCCTAGTAACATAAACCAGGTGTGCGTTATGAAGCATGAAAGTACTGGCCTACTAACATGAACCAAGTGTGTGCTATGCCCCATGAAAGTAATGGCCTAGTAACATAAATCAAGTGTGTACTATGCCACATGAAAGTACTGACCTTGTAACATAAACCAAGTGTGTGTTATGCCTCATTAAAGTACTAGCCTAGCAACAGAAACCAAGTGTTTGTTATGCTGCATGAAAGTACTGGCCTAGTAACATGAACCAAATGTGTGTTATGCCACATGAAAGTACTGGTCTAGCAACATAAACCAAGTGTGTATTATGCCACATGAAAGCAATGGCCTTGTAACATGAACCAAGTGTGTGTTATGCCACATGAAAGTACTGGTCTAGTAACAGAAACCAAGTGTGAGTTATGCCACATGAAAGTACTAGCCTAGTAACATAAACCAAGAGTGGGTTATGCCTCATTAAAGTACTAGCCTGGAAACAGAAACCAAGTGTGTGTTATGCAACATGAAAGTACTAGCCTTGTAACATGAACCAATTGTGTGTAATGCCGCATGAAAGTACTAGCCTTGTAACATGAGCCAAGTGTTTGTTATGCCACATGAAAGTACTAGCCTAGCAACATAAACCAAGTGTGTGTTATGCCACATGAAAGTACTGGCCTTGTAACATGAACCAAGTGTGTGTAATACCATATGAAAGTAGTGGCCATGTAACATGAGCCAAATGTGTGTTATGCCACATGAAAGTTCTGGCCTTGTAACATGAAGCAAGTGTGTTTTATGCCGCATGAAAGTACTGGTCTAGTAACAGAAACCAAGTGTGGGTTATGCCACATGAAAGTACTAGCCTAGTAACATAAACCAAGAGTGGGTTATGCCTCATTAAAGTACTAGCCTGGCAACAGAAACCAAGTGTTTGTTATGCCACATGAAAGTACTAGCCTAGTAACATGAACCAAGTGTGTGTTATGCAACATGAAAGTACTAGCCTTGTAACATGAACCAATTGTGTGTAATGCCATATGAAAGTACTAGCCTTGTAACATGAGCCAAATGTGTGTTATGCCACATGAAAGTTCTGGCCTTGTAACATGAAGCAAGTGTGTTTTATGCCGCATGAAAGTACTGGTCTAGTAACAGAAACCAAGTGTGGGTTATGCCACATGAAAGTACTAGCCTAGTAACATAAACCAAAGAGTGGGTTATGCCTCATTAAAGTACTAGCCTGGCAACAGAAACCAAGTGTTTGTTATGCCACATGAAAGTACTAGCCTAGTAACATGAACCAAGTGTGTGTTATGCAACATGAAAGTACTAGCCTTGTAACATGAACCAATTGTGTGTAATGCCGCATGAAAGTACTAGCCTTGTAACATGAGCCAAGTGTTTGTTATACCACATGAAAGTACTGGCCTTGTAACATGATCCAAGTGTGTGTTATGCCACATGAAAGCATTGGTCTTCTCACATAAGCCAAGTGTGTGTTATGCAACATTAAAGTACTGACCTTGTAACATGAGCCAAGTGTGTGCTATGCCACATGAAAGTACTGACCTTGTAACATGAGCCAAGTGTGTGCTATGCCACATGAAAGTACTGGCCTTGTAACATGAGCCAAGTGTGTTCTATGCCACATGTACCTCTGGCCTAGCTACATAAACCAAATGTGTATTTTGCCACATGAAACCAATCACCTTGTAACATGAGCCAAGTGTGTGTTTTACCACATGAAAGCACTGGCCTTGTAACATGAGCCAAGTGTGTGCTATGCCCCATGAAAGTACTGGCCTAGTAACATAAATCAAGTGTGTACTATGCCACATGAAAGTACTGACCTTGTAACATAAACCAAGTGTGTGTTATGCCACATGAAAGCAGTGGCCTTGTAACATGAGCCAAGTGTGTGTTATGTCACATGAAAGTACTCGTCTAGTAACAGAAACCAAGTGTGGGTTATGCCGCATGAAAGCAGTGGCCTTGTAACATGAGCCAAGTGTGTGTTATGTCACATGAAAGTACTGGTCTAGTAACAGAAACCAAGTGTGGGTTATGCCGCATGAAAGTACTAGCCTAGTAACATAAACCAAGAGTGGGTTATGCCTCATTAAGGTACTAGCCTGGCAACAGAAACCAAGTGTTTCTTATGCCACATGAAAGTACTAGCCTAGTAACATGAACCAAGTGTGTGTTATGCCGCATGAAAGTACTGGCCTAGCAACGTGAGCCAAGAGTGTGTTATGCCACATGAAAGTTCTAGCCTAGTAACGTAAACCAAGTGTGTGTTATGACGCAAGAAAGTACTGGCCTAGCAAAACGGCCCAAGTGTGTGTTAAGCTGCATGAAAGTACTGGCCTAGCAACATAAACCAAGTGTGTCTTATGCTGCATGAAAGTACTAGCCTAGTAACATGAACCAAGTATGTGTTATGCCACATGAAAGTACTGGCCTAGTAACATAAACCAGGTGTGCGTTATGAAGCATGAAAGTACTGGCCTACTAACATGAACCAAGTGTGTGCTATGCCCCATGAAAGTACTGGCCTAGTAACATAAATCAAGTGTGTACTATGCCACATGAAAGTACTGACCTTGTAACATAAACCAAGTGTGTGTTATGCCTCATTAAAGTACTAGCCTAGCAACAGAAACCAAGTGTTTGTTATGCTGCATGAAAGTACTGGCCTAGTAACATGAACCAAATGTGTGTTATGCCACATGAAAGTACTGGTCTAGCAACATAAACCAAGTGTGTATTATGCCACATGAAAGCAGTGGCCTTGTAACATGAACCAAGTGTGTGTTATGCCACATGAAAGTACTGGTCTAGTAACAGAAACCAAGTGTGGGTTATGCCACATGAAAGTACTAGCCTAGTAACATAAACCAAGAGTGGGTTATGCCTCATTAAAGTACTAGCCTGGCAACAGAAACCAAGTGTGTGTTATGCAACATGAAAGTACTAGCCTTGTAACATGAACCAATTGTGTGTAATGCCGCATGAAAGTACTAGCCTTGTAACATGAGCCAAGTGTTTGTTATGCCACATGAAAGTACTAGCCTAGCAACATAAACCAAGTGTGTGTTATGCCACATGAAAGTACTGGCCTTGTAACATGAACCAAGTGTGTGTAATACCATATGAAAGTAGTGGCCATGTAACATGAGCCAAATGTGTGTTATGCCACATGAAAGTTCTGGCCTTGTAACATGAAGCAAGTGTGTTTTATGCCGCATGAAAGTACTGGTCTAGTAACAGAAACCAAGTGTGGGTTATGCCACATGAAAGTACTAGCCTAGTAACATAAACCAAGAGTGGGTTATGCCTCATTAAAGTACTAGCCTGGCAACAGAAACCAAGTGTTTGTTATGCCACATGAAAGTACTAGCCTAGTAACATGAACCAAGTGTGTGTTATGCAACATGAAAGTACTAGCCTTGTAACATGAACCAATTGTGTGTAATGCCGCATGAAAGTACTAGCCTTGTAACATGAGCCAAATGTGTGTTATGCCACATGAAAGTTCTGGCCTTGTAACATGAAGCAAGTGTGTTTTATGCCGCATGAAAGTACTGGTCTAGTAACAGAAACCAAGTGTGGGTTATGCCACATGAAAGTACTAGCCTAGTAACATAAACCAAGAGTGGGTTATGCCTCATTAAAGTACTAGCCTGGCAACAGAAACCAAGTGTTTGTTATGCCACATGAAAGTACTAGCCTAGTAACATGAACCAAGTGTGTGTTATGCAACATGAAAGTACTAGCCTTGTAACATGAACCAATTGTGTGTAATGCCGCATGAAAGTACTAGCCTTGTAACATGAGCCAAGTGTTTGTTATACCACATGAAAGTACTGGCCTTGTAACATGATCCAAGTGTGTGTTATGCCACATGAAAGCATTGGTCTTCTCACATAAGCCAAGTGTGTGTTATGCAACATTAAAGTACTGACCTTGTAACATGAGCCAAGTGTGTGCTATGCCACATGAAAGTACTGACCTTGTAACATGAGCCAAGTGTGTGCTATGCCACATGAAAGTACTGGCCTTGTAACATGAGCCAAGTGTGTTCTATGCCACATGTACTACTGGCCTAGCTACATAAACCAAATGTGTATTTTGCCACATGAAACCAATCACCTTGTAACATGAGCCAAGTGTGTGTTTTACCACATGAAAGCACTGGCCTTGTAACATGAGCCAAGTGTGTGCTATGCCCCATGAAAGTACTGGCCTAGTAACATAAATCAAGTGTGTACTATGCCACATGAAAGTACTGACCTTGTAACATAAACCAAGTGTGTGTTATGCCTCATTAAAGTACTAGCCTAGCAACAGAAACCAAGTGTTTGTTATGCTGCATGAAAGTACTGGCCTAGTAACATGAACCAAATGTGTGTTATGCCAAAAGAAAGTACTGGTCTAGCAACATAAACCAAGTGTGTATTATGCAACATGAAAGTACTAGCCTTGTAACATGAACCAATTGTGTGTAATGCCGCATGAAAGTACTAGCCTTGTAACATGAGCCAGGTGTTTGTTATGCCACATGAAAGTACTCGCCTAGTAACATGAACCAAGTGTGTGTTATGCAACATGAAAGTACTGGCCTAGTAACATGAACCAAGTGTGTGTTATGCCACATGAAAGTACAGGTCTAGTAACATGAACCAAGTGTGTGTTATGCCACATGAAAGTATGAACCAAGTGTGTGTTATGCTGCATGAAAGTACTGGCCTAGTAACATGAACCAAGTGTGTGTTATGCCGCATGAAAGTACTGGCCTAGTAACATGAACCAAGTGTGTGTTATACCACATGAAAGTATGAACCACGTGTGAGTTATGCCGCTTGAAAGCACTGGCCTAGTAACATGAACAATGTGTGTGTTATGCCACATGAGAGTACTAGCCTAGTAACATGAACCAAGTGTGTTTTATGCCACATGAAAGTACTAGCCTAGTAACGTAAACCAAGTGTGTGTTATGACGCAAGAAAGTACTGGCCTAGCAAAAAGGCCCAAGTGTGTGTTAAGCTGCATGAAAGTACTGGCCTAGCAACATAAACCAAGTGTGTCTTATGCTGCATGAAAGTACTAGCCTAGTAACATGAACCAAGTATGTGTTATGCCACATGAAAGTACTGGCCTAGTAACATAAACCAGGTGTGCGTTATGAAGCATGAAAGTACTGGCCTACTAACATGAACCAAGTGTGTGTTATACCAGATGAAAGTACAGGCCTAGTAACATAAACCAAGTGTGTGTTATGCCCTATGAAAGTACTGGTCTTGTAACATGAACCAAGTGTATGTTATGCCACATGAAATTACTTGCCTAGCAACATGAAGCAAGTCTGTGTTATGCTGCATGAAAGTTCAGGCCTAGCAATATGAACCAAGTGTGTGTTATGCCACATGAAAGTTCAGGCCTAGCAACATAAACCAAGTGTGTGTTATGCTGCATGAAAGTACTGGCCTAGCAACATAAACCAAGTGTGTGTTATGCCACATGAAAGTTCAGGCCTAGCAACATAAACCAAGTGTGTGTTATGCTGCATGAAAGTACTGGCCTAGCATCATAAACCAAGTGTGTGTTATGCCACATGAAAGTACTGTCCTAGCAACATAAACCAAGTGTGTGTTATGCCACATGAAAGTACTGGCATAGCAACATAAACCAAGTGTGTGTTGTGCCACATGAAAGTACTGGCGTAGCAACATAATTCAAGTGTGTGTTATCCGACATGAAAGTACTAGCCTTGTAACATGAGCCAAGTGTGTGCTATGCCCCATGAAAGTACTGGCCTTGTAACATGAACCACGTGTGTGTAATACCATATGAAAGTACTGGCCATGTAACATGAGCCAAGTGTGTGTTATGCCACATGAAAGTTCTGGCCTTGTAACATGAACCAAGTGTGTGTTATGCCACATGAAAGTACTGGTCTAGTAACAGAAACCAAGTGTGGGTTATGCCACATGAAAGTACTAGCCTAGTAACATAAACCAAGAGTGGGTTATGCAACATGAAAGTACTGGCCTTGTAAAATGAACCAATTGTGTGTAATGCCACATGAAAGTACTAGCCTTGTAACATGAGCCAAGTGTTTGTTATGCCACATGAAAGTACTAGCCTAGCAACATAAACCAAGTGTGTGTTATGCCACATGAAAGTACTGGCCTTGTAACATGATCCAAGTGTGTGTTATGCCACATGAAATTACTGACCTTGTAACATGAGCCAAGTGTGTGCTATGCCACATGAAAGTACTGACCTTGTAACATGAGCCAAGTGTGTGCTATGCCACATCGAAGCACTGACCTTGTAACATAAACCATGTGTGTGTTTTGCCACATGAACGCACTGGCCTTGTAACATGAACCAAGTGTTTTCTATGCCACATGAAAGTACTAGCCTAGTAACATAAACCAAGAGTGGGTTATGCCTCATTAAAGTACTAGCCTGGCAACAGAAACCAAGTATTTGTTATGCCACATGAAAGTACTAGCCTAGTAACATGAACCAAGTGTGTGTTATGCAACATGAAAGTACTAGCCTTGTAACATGAACCAATTGTGTGTAATGCCGCATGAAAGTACTAGCCTTGTAACATGAGCCAAGTGTTTCTTATACCACATGAAAGTACTGGCCTTGTAACATGATCCAAGTGTGTGTTATGCCACATGAAAGCATTGGTCTTCTCACATAAGCCAAGTGTGTGTTATGCAACATTAAAGTACTGACCTTGTAACATGAGCCAAGTGTGTGCTATGCCACATGAAAGTACTGACCTTGTAACATGAGCCAAGTGTGTGCTATGCCACATGAAAGCACTGACCTTGTAACATAAACCATGTGTGTGTTTTGCCACATGAAAGCACTGGCCTTGTAACATAAACCAAGTGTTTTCTATGCCACATGAAAGTACTGGCCTTGTAACATGAGCCAAGTGTGTTCTATGCCACATGTACGTACTGACCTAGCTACATAAACCAAATGTGTATTTTGCCACTTGAAACCACTCACCTTGTAACATGAGCCAAGTGTGTGTTTTACCACATGAAAGCACTGGCCTTGTAACATGAGCCAAGTGTGTGCTGCTGCCCCCATGAAAGTACTGGCCTAGTAACATAAATCAAGTGTGTACTATGCCTCGTGAAAGTACTGATCTTGTAACATAAACCAAGTGTGTGTTATGCCTCATTAAAGTACTAGCCTAGCAACAGAAACCAAGTGTTTGTTATGCTGCATGAAAGTACTGGCCTAGTAACATGAATCAAATGTGTTTTATGCCACATGAAAGTACTGGTCTAGCAACATAAACCAAGTGTGTATTATGCCACATGAAAGCAGTGGCCTTGTAACATGAGCCAAGTGTGTGTTATGCCACATGAAAGTACTAGCGTAGTAACATGAACCAAGTGTCTCTTATGCTGCATGACAGTACTAGCGTAGCAACATAATCCAAGTGTGTGTTATGCCACATGAAAGTACATGCCTTGTAACATGAACCAAGTGTGTTATGCCACATGAAAGTACAGGCCTTGTAACATAAACCAAGTGTGTGTTATGCCGCATGAAAGTACTGGCCTTGTAACATGAACCAAGAGTGTGTTATGCAACATGAAAGTACTGACCTAGTAACATAAACCAAGTGTGTGTTATGCCGCATGAAAGTTCTGGCCTTGTAAGATAAACCAAGTGTGTATTATGCCACATGAAAGTACTAGCGTAGTAACATGAACCAAATGTCTCTTATGCTGCATGACAGTACTGGCGTAGCAACATAATCCAAGTGTGTGTTATGCCACATGAAAGTACATGCCTTGTAACATGAACCAAGTGTGTTTTATGCCACATGAAAGTACTAGCCTAGTAACGTAAACCAAGTGTGTGTTATGACGCAAGAAAGTACTGGCCTAGCAAAAAGGCCCAAGTGTGTGTTAAGCTGCATGAAAGTACTGGCCTAGCAACATAAACCAAGTGTGTCTTATGCTGCATGAAAGTACTAGCCTAGTAACATGAACCAAGTATGTGTTATGCCACATGAAAGTACTGGCCTAGTAACATAAACCAGGTGTGCGTTATGCAGCATGAAAGTACTGGCCTACTAACATGAACCAAGTGTGTGTTATACCAGATGAAAGTACAGGCCTAGTAACATGAACCAAGTGTGTGTTATGCCCTATGAAAGTACTGGTCTTGTAACATGAACCAAGTGTGTGTTATGCCACATGAAAGTACTTGCCTTTGTAACATGAAGCAAGTCTGTGTTATGCTGCATGAAAGTTCAGGCCTAGCAATATGAACCAAGTGTGTGTTATGCCACATGAAAGTTCAGGCCTAGCAACATAAACCAAGTGTGTGTTATGCTGCATGAAAGTACTGGCCTAGCAACATAAACCAAGTGTGTGTTATGCCACATGAAAGTACAGGCCTAGTAACATAAACCAAGTGTGTGTTATGCTGCATGAAAGTACTGGCCTAGCAACATAAACCAAGTGTGTTTATGCCACATGAAAGTACTGTCCTAGCAACATAAACCAAGTGTGTGTTATGCCACATGAAAGTACTGGCATAGCAACATAAACCAAGTGTGTGTTGTGCCACATGAAAGTACTGGCGTAGCAACATAATTCAAGTGTGTGTTATCCGACATGAAAGTACTAGCCTTGTAACATGAGCCAAGTGTGTGCTATGCCCCATGAAAGTACTGGCCTTGTAACATGAACCACGTGTGTGTAATACCATATGAAAGTACTGGCCATGTAACATGAGCCAAGTGTGTGTTATGCCACATGAAAGTACTGGCCTTGTAACATGAACCAAGTGTGTGTTATGCCACATGAAAGTACTGGTCTAGTAACAGAAACCAAGTGTGGGTTATGCCACATGAAAGTACTAGCCTAGTAACATAAACCAAGAGTGGGTTATGCAACATGAAAGTACTGGCCTTGTAAAATGAACCAATTGTGTGTAATGCCACATGAAAGTACTAGCCTTGTAACATGAGCCAAGTGTTTGTTATGCCACATGAAAGTACTAGCCTAGCAACATAAACCAAGTGTGTGTTATGCCACATGAAAGTACTGGCCTTGTAACATGATCCAAGTGTGTGTTATGCCACATGAAATTACTGACCTTGTAACATGAGCCAAGTGTGTGCTATGCCACATGAAAGTACTGACCTTGTAACATGAGCCAAGTGTGTGCTATGCCACATCGAAGCACTGGTCCTTGCAACATAAACCATGTGTGTGTTATGCCACATGAAAGCACTGGCCTTGTAACATGAACCAAGTGTGTTTTATGCCACATGAAAGTACTAGCCTAGTAACATAAACCAAGAGTGGGTTATGCCTCATTAAAGTACTAGCCTGGCAACAGAAACCAAGTATTTGTTATGCCACATGAAAGTACTAGCCTAGTAACATGAACCAAGTGTGTGTTATGCAACATGAAAGTACTAGCCTTGTAACATGAACCAATTGTGTGTAATGCCGCATGAAAGTACTAGCCTTGTAACATGAGCCAAGTGTTTGTTATACCACATGAAAGTACTGGCCTTGTAACATGATCCAAGTGTGTGTTATGCCACATGAAAGCATTGGTCTTCTCACGTAAGCCAAGTGTGTGTTATGCAACATTAAAGTACTGACCTTGTAACATGAGCCAAGTGTGTGCTATGCCACATGAAAGTACTGACCTTGTAACATGAGCCAAGTGTGTGCTATGCCACATGAAAGCACTGACCTTGTAACATAAACCATGTGTGTGTTTTGCCACATGAAAGCACTGGCCTTGTAACATAAACCAAGTGTTTTCTATGCCACATGAAAGTACTGGCCTTGTAACATGAGCCAAGTGTGTTCTATGCCACATGTACGTACTGACCTAGCTACATAAACCAAATGTGTATTTTGCCACTTGAAACCACTCACCTTGTAACATGAGCCAAGTGTGTGTTTTACCACATGAAAGCACTGGCCTTGTAACATGAGCCAAGTGTGTGCTATGCCCCATGAAAGTACTGGCCTAGTAACATAAATCAAGTGTGTACTATGCCTCGTGAAAGTACTGATCTTGTAACATAAACCAAGTGTGTGTTATGCCTCATTAAAGTACTAGCCTAGCAACAGAAACCAAGTGTTTGTTATGCTGCATGAAAGTACTGGCCTAGTAACATGAATCAAATGTGTTTTATGCCACATGAAAGTACTGGTCTAGCAACATAAACCAAGTGTGTATTATGCCACATGAAAGCAGTGGCCTTGTAACATGAGCCAAGTGTGTGTTATGCCACATGAAAGTACTAGCGTAGTAACATGAACCAAGTGTCTCTTATGCTGCATGACAGTACTAGCGTAGCAACATAATCCAAGTGTGTGTTATGCCACATGAAAGTACATGCCTTGTAACATGAACCAAGTGTGTGTTATGCCACATGAAAGTACAGGCCTTGTAACATAAACCAAGTGTGTGTTATGCCGCATGAAAGTACTGGCCTTGTAACATGAACCAAGAGTGTGTTATGCAACATGAAAGTACTGACCTAGTAACATAAACCAAGTGTGTGTTATGCCGCATGAAAGTTCTGGCCTTGTAAGATAAACCAAGTGTGTATTATGCCACATGAAAGTACTAGCGTAGTAACATGAACCAAATGTCTCTTATGCTGCATGACAGTACTGGCGTAGCAACATAATCCAAGTGTGTGTTATGCCACATGAAAGTACATGCCTTGTAACATGAACCAAGTGTGTGTTATGCTGCATGAAAGTACAGGCCTTGTAACATGAACCAAGTGTGTGTTATGCCGCATGAAAGTACTGGCCTTGTAACATGAACCAAGTGTGTGTAATGCCGCATGAAAGTACTAGCCTTGTAACATGAGCCAAGTGTTTGTTATACCACATGAAAGTACTGGCAAGTGTTCTCGTTTTACCAGATAAATTCTTGGAATTATTCATGATTAGTGAACACATCTACGACGTTTCTATGTCCTAAGGATCAAAACGATAACAATTGACTTGTGTTAAAAAAAGTATATAAATTTGCTTACCACAAAACTCTTTCCACATCAATAGGAAATCTGTCCTGACGCCAAATGTCTGTATACGAAGAAAAGATGTATTTCCATGTGAAGATTTCTTAACTTCATCATCAGCAACCGTTGTAAAGATAGTAAGTAAGGTAAGTAAAAATACACCGTTCACACTAAAATAGAGATGCCACTGAATGGTGGGAGAGTGTTTGTAAAAGATTTGTTGCCACAATACAGTCCACTAAGGCGAGAGTATGCAGTGAAACATGTATTACCTACACCGTTCACACTAAAATAGAGATGCCACTGAATGGTGGGAGAGTGTTTGTAAAAGATTTGTTGCCACAATGCAGTCCACTAAGGCGAGAGTGTGTAGTGAAACATGTATTACCTACAACAATGATTCCTGGCATTTGATGTCGCACTTTCTAGCCGTCATACGATGTCCCGCTCCCTAGTCACCATTCGACGTCGTGGTGCTACCGTTATTGTTGTTGTAGTTGTTGCTTTTTTGTTTTGATTTTAATGTTATATCCGGGTTACGGACCCATTCTGTGTCATGAAAACATTTACATGGCACGGTAGTCGCCACAGAGACGACCACACACCCTAATATGTTTAAACTACAATGGCTCAAGGATATTTTCCTTGAGACGCATTTCAGACGTGTTGTTTTCAATACAGATGCATTTGACAGAAGGACTGTACGCTGACACGTCTGAAGCCGATTTACGTACAAACATTTTTTTTTTATTTTACTTACTATTAGAAGTTTGTCGTGACTTGAAGGTGTGGCCTATACACATATCTGTATAACTCTCAAACGCGTTATTTTGTTATGTTCAATCACTTTTTCAAGTTTTACTCTATTTCTAGGAACGCCGTTTAATCCTCATCCCCTCTGTCACGAAACTACCGCGGAATGTTCAGAAGTACTGTTATCTATCGTGAAAATGTGCCTAAACATAAACTTTTGCAATCCAGTTTAATAATCCATAATTATTAATATGGAGAAACATCTTGTGTAAACATATTTACGGTCATCTGCTCAGATCGCTAAAATCCTGTTTATGCAATTTAAGCAGTTTATAGTTATGGGCTACCTCGACGTAGACAATGCCTTATAACACTATGGTGTGTGAAACACTCACATATTTCAACAGATTATCCTGAAACTCAGGTATATTCCAGTGTTTGTAAACTGTCCTAAACACTACACACCTGTTGCGTGAAAGTATTGGTGAACCTACAAGGACAATGTGTGTGACGGAGCCCGTCCCAGTGTTGCCCTATTCCACGTGGACTGGTCTCCTACAGTATCATAACGTAGCCCGTCCCAGTGTTGCCCTATTCCACGTGGACTGGAATCCTAAAGTATCATAAATCATAACGTATCCCGTCCCAGCGTTGCCCTATTCCACGTGGACTAGTCTCCTAAGTATTGTAACTTATCCCGTCCCAGTGTTGCGCTATTCCACGAGGACTGGTCTCCTACACTAATGTAACGTAGCCCGTCCCAGTGTTGCCCTATTCAACGTGGACTGGTCTCCTACAGTATCATAACGTATCCCGTCCCAGTGTTGCCCTATTCCACCTGGACTGGTTTCCTAAAGTACCATAACGTAGCCCGTCACAGTTATGCCGATTTCCAGATGGACTGATCTCCTACAGTATCATAATGTAACCCGTCCCAGTGTTGCCCTATTCCACCTGGACTGGTCTCCTAAAGTACCATAACGTAGCCCGTCACAGTTATGCCGATTTCCAGATGGACTGATCTCCTACAGTATCATAATGTAACCCGTCCAAGTGTTGCCCTATTCCACGTGGACTGGAATCCTACAGTATCATAAATCATAACGTATCCCGTCCCAGTGTTGCCCTATTCCACGTGGACTAGTCTCCTACAGTATTGTAACGTATCCCGTCCCAGTGTTGCCCAATTCCACGTAGACTGGTATCCTAAAGTATTGTAACTTATCCCGTCCCAGTGTTGCGCTATTCCACGAGGACTGGTCTCCTACACTAATGTAACGTAGCCCGTCCCAGTGATGCCCTATTCCACGAGGACTGGTCTCCTACAGTATTGTAACGTATCCCGTCCCAGTGTTGCCCAATTCCACGTAGACTGGTCTCCTAAAGTATTGTAACGTATACCGTCCCTGTGTTGCCCTATTCCACGAGGACTGGTCCCCTACAGTATTGTAACTTATCCCGTCCCAGTGTTGCCCTATTCCACGAGGACTGGTCTCCTACACTATTGTATCGTATACCGTCCCAGTGTTGCCCTATTCCACGTGGACTGGTCTCCTACAGTATAGTAACGTATCCCATTCCGGTGTTGCCCTATTCCACGTAGACCGGTCTCTTACAGTATTGTAACGTATCCCGTCCCAGTGTTGCCCTATTCCACGAGGACTGGTTTCCTTCACTATTGTAACGTATACCGTCCCAGTGTTGTCCTATTCCACCTGGACTGGTCTCCTACAGTATCATAACGTATACCGTCCCAGTGTTGCCCTATTCCACCTGGACTGGTTTCCTACAGTATTGTAACGTATCCCATGCCAGCGTTGCCCTATTCAACGTGGACTGGTCTCCTACAGTATCATAACGTATCCCGTCCCAGTGTTGCCCTATTCCACGTGGACTGGTCTCCTAAAGTACCATAACGTAGCCCGTCACAGTTATGCCGATTTCCAGATGGACTGATCTCCTACAGTATCATAATGTAACCCGTCCAAGTGTTCCCTTATTCCACGTGGACTGGTCTCCTACAGTATCATAATGTAACCCGTCCAAGTGTTGCCCTATTCCACGTGGACTGGAATCCTACAGTATCATAAATCATAACGTATCCCGTCCCAGCGTTGCCCTATTCCACGTGGACTAGTCTCCTAAAGTATTGTAACGTATCCCGTCCCAGCGTTGCCTTATTCCACGAAGAATGGTATCCTAAAGTATTGTAACTTATCCCGTCCCAGTGTTGCGTTATTCCACGAGGACTGGTCTCCTACACTAATGTAACGTATCCCGTCCCAGTGTTGCCCTATTCCACGAGGACTGGTCTCCTACAGTATTGTAACGTATCCCGTCCCAGTGTTGCCCAATTCCACGTAGACTGGTCTCCTAAAGTATTGTAACGTATACCGTCCCTGTGTTCCCCTATTCCACGAGGACTGGTCTCCTACAGTATTGTAACTTATCCCATTCCGGTGTTGCCCTATTACACGTAGACCGGTCTCCTACACTATTGTATCGTATACCGTCCCAGTGTTGCCCTATTCCACGTGGACTGGTCTCCTTACAGTAACGTATCCCATTCCGGTGTTGCCCCTATTACACGTAGACCGTATCCCGTCCCAGTGTTGCCCTATTCCACGAGGACTGGTTTCCTTCACTATTGTAACGTATACCGTCCCAGTGTTGCCCTATTCCACCTGGACTGGTCTCCTACAGTATCATAACGTATACCGTCCGAGTGTTGCCCTATTCCACCTGGACTGGTTTCCTACAGTATTGTAACGTATCCCGTGCCAGCGTTGCCCTATTCAACGTGGACTGGTCTCCTACAGTATCATAACGTATCCCGTCCCAGTGTTGCCCTATTCCACGTGGACTGGTCTCCTAAAGTATCATAACGTAGCCCGTCACAGTTATGCCGATTTCCAGAAGGACTGATCTCCTACAGTATCATAATGTAACCCGTCCAAGTGTTCCCATATTCCACGTGGACTGGTCTCCTACAGTATTGTAACGTATCCCGTCCCAGTGTTGCCCTATTCAACGTGGACTGGTCTCCTACAGTATCATAACGTATCCCGTCCCAGTGTTGCCCTATTCCACGTGAACTAATCTCCTACGCTATTGTAACGCATCCCGTCCCAGTGTTGCCCTATTCCACGTGGAAGGGAATCCTAAAGTATCATAAATCATAACGTATCCCGTCCCAGTGTTGCCCTATTCCACGAGGACTGGGCTCCTACAGTATTGTAACGTATCCCGTCCCAGTGTTGCCCTATTCCACGTAGACTGGTCGCCTACAGTATCATAACGACCCGTCCCACTGTTGCCCTATTCCTACTGGTCTCCTAGTATCATAACGTAGCCCGTCCCACTTTTGCCCTATTCCACGTGAACTGGTCTCCTACAGTATTGTAACGTTTCCCGTCCCAGTGTTGCCCTATTCCACCTGGACTGGTCGCCTACAGTATCATAACGTATCCCGTCCCAGTGTTGCCCTATTCCACGTGAACTAATCTCCTACGCTATTGTAACGCATCCCGTCCCAGTGTTGCCCTATTCCACGTGGACTGGTCTCCTACAGTATTGTAACGTATCCCGTCCCAGTGTTGCCCTATTCGACGTGGACTGGTCTCCTACAGTATCATAAATCATAATGTAGCCCGTCCCAGTGTTGCCTTATTCCACGTGGACTGGTCTCCTTCAGTATTGTTAACGTAGCTCGTCCCAGTGTTGCCCTATTCCACGTGGACTACTCACCTACAGTATCATAACGTATCCCGTCCAAGTGTTGCCCTATTCCACGTGGACTGGTCTCCTACAGTATTGTAACGTATCCCGTCCCAGTGTTACCCTATTCCACGTGGACTGGTCTCCTTCAGTATTGTTAACGTAACCCGTCCCACTGTTGCCCTATTCCACGTGGACTAGTCGCCTACAGTATTGTAACGTATCCCGTCCCGGTGTTGCCCTATTCCACGTGGACTGGTCGCCTACAGTACTGTAACGTATGCCGTCCCAGAGTTGCCCTATTCCACGTAGACTGGTCTCCTACAATATCATAATGTATCCCGTCCCAGTGTTGCCCAATTCCACCTGGATTGGTCTCCTACAGTATTGTAACTTATCCCGTCCCAGTGTTGCCCTATTCCATGTAGACCGGTCTCTTACAGTATTGTAACGTAGCCCGTCCCAGTGTTGCCCTATTCCACGTGGACTGGTCTCATACAGTATTGTAACTTATCCCGTCCCAGCGTTGCCCTATTCCACGAGGACTGGTCTCCTACACTATTGTATCGTATACCGTCCCAGTGTTCCCCTATTCCACCTGGACTGGTCTCCTACGGTATAGTAACGTATCCCATTCCGATATTGCCCTATTCCACGTAGACCGGTCTCTTACAGTATTGTAACGTAGCCCGTCCCAGTGTTGCCCTATTCCACGTGGACTGGTCGCCTACAGTATTGTAACGTATCCCGTCCCAGTGTTGCCCCATTCCACGTGGACTGGTCTCCTACAGTATTGTAACGTATCCCGTCCCAGTGTTGCCCTATTCCACGTGGACTGGTCGCCTAAAGTATTGTAACCTATCCCGTCCCAGCGTTGCCTTATTCCACGAAGAATGGTCTCCTAAAGTATTGTAACTTATCCCGTCCCAGTGTTGTCCTATTCCACGTCGACTGGTGTCCTACACTAATGTAACGTAGCCCGTCCCAGTGTTGCCCTATTCCACGAGGACTGGTCTCCTACAGTATTGTTAACGTAGCCCGTCCCAGTGTTGCCCTATTCCACGTGGACTGGTCACCTACAGTATCATAACGTATCCCGTCCCAGTGTTGCCCTATTCCACGTGGACTGGTCTCCTACAGTATTGTAACGTATCCCGTCCCAGTGTTGCCCTATTCCACGTGGACTGGTCTCCTACAGTATCATAAATCATAATGTAGCCCGTCCCAGTGTTGCCTTATTCATCGTGGACTGGTCTCCTACAGTATTGTAACGTATCCCGTCCCAGTGTTGCCCTATTCTACGTGGACTGGTCTCCTACAGTATTGTAACGTATCCCGTCCCACTGTTGCCCTATTCCACGTGAACTAATCTCCTACGTCATTGTAACGTATCCCGTCCCTGTGTTGCCCTATTCCACGTAGACTGGTCTCCTACAGTATCATAACGTATCCCGTCCCAGTGTTGCCTTATTCCACGTGGACTGGTCTCCTTCAGTATTGTTAACGTAGCCCGTCCCAGTGTTGCCCTATTCCACGTGGACTGGTCACCTACAGTATCATAACGTATCCCGTCCCAGTGTTGCCCTATTCCACGTGGACTGGTCTCCTACAGTATTGTAACGTAGCCCGTCCCAGTGTTGCCCTATTCCACGTGGACAGGTCTCCTTCAGTATTGTAACGTATCCCGTCCCAGTGTTGCCCTATTCCACGTGGACTGGTCTCCTACAGTATTGTAACGTATCCCGTCCCAGTGTTGCCCTATTCCACGTGGACTGGTCTCCTACAGTATCCCGTGTCATGTGTAACGTATCCCGTCCCAGTGTTGCCCTATTCCACGTGGACTGGTCTCCTACAGTATTGTAACGTATCCCGTCCCAGTGTTGCCCTATTCCACGTAGACTGGTCTCCTACAATATTGTAACGTATCCCGTCCCAGTGTTGCCCTATTCCACGTGGACTGGTCTCCTACAGTATTGTAACTTATCCCGTCCCAGTGTTGCCCTATTCCACGAGGACTGGTCTCCTACACTATTGTATCGTAAACCGTCCCAGTGTTCCCCTATTCCACCTGGACTGGTCTCCTACGGTATAGTAACGTATCCCATTCCGGTGTTGCCCTATTCCACGTAGACCGGTCTCTTACAGTATTGTAACGTAGCCCGTCCCAGTGTTGCCCTATTCCACGTGGACTGGTCGCCTACAGTATCATAACGTATACCGTCCCAGTGTTGCCCTATTCCACGTGGACTGGTCTCCTACAGTATTGTAACGTATCCCGTCCCAGTGTTGCCCTATTCCACGTGGACTGGTCGCCTAAAGTATTGTGACGTATCCCGTCCCAGCGTTGCCTTATTCCACGAAGAATGGTCTCCTAAAGCATTGTAACTTATCCCGTCCCAGTGTTGTCCTATTCCACGTCGACTGGTGTCCTACACTCAATCATAACGTAGCCCGTCCCAGTGTTGCCCTATTCCACGAGGACTGGTCTCCCTACAGTATTGTAACGTATCCCGTCCCAGTGTTGCCCTATTCCACGAGGACTGGTCTCCTAAAGTATTGTAACGTATACCGTCCCTGTGTTCCCCTATTCCACGAGGACTGGTCTCCTACAGTATTGTAACGTATCCCGTCCCAGTGTTGCCCTATTAGACGTGGACTGGTCTCCTACAGTATTGTAACGTATCCCGTGCCAGCGTTGCCCTATTCAACGTGGACTGGTCTCCTCCTACAGTATCATAACGTATCCCGTCCCAGTGTTGCCCTATTCCACGTGGACTGGTCTCCTACATAGTATCAGTAACGTATCCCGTCCCAGTGTTGCCCTATTCCACGTGGACTGGTCTCCTACACTATTGTAACGTATACCGTCCCAGTGTTGCCCTATTCCACGTGGACTGGTCTCCTACAGTATCATAACGTATACCGTCCCAGTGTTCCCTATTCCACCTGTGGTCTCCTACCAGTATTGTAACGTATCCCGTCCCAGTGTTGCCCTTATTCATCGTGGACTGCTCTCCTACAGTATTGTAACGTATCCCGTCCCAGTGTTGCCCTATTCTACGTGGACTGGAATCCTACAGTATTGTAACGTATCCCGTCCCATGTATGTCTATTTCCACGTGGACTGGTCTCCTACAGTATCATAATGTATCCCGTGCAAGTGTTCCCTTTATTCCACGTGGACTGGTCTCCTACGTCATTGTAACGTATCCCGTCCCTGTGTTGCCCCTATTCCACGTAGACTGGTCGCCTACAGTATCATAACGTAGCCCGTCCCACTGTTGCCCTATTCCACGTGAACTGGTCTCCTACAGTATTGTAACGTAGCCCGTCCCAGTGTTGCCCTATTCCACGTGGACTGGTCTCCTACAGTATCATAACGTATCCCGTCCCAGTGTTGCCTTATTCCACGTGGACTGGTCTCCTTCAGTATTGTTAACGTAGCCCGTCCCAGTGTTGCCCTATTCCACGGGACTGGTCACCTACAGTATCATAACGTATCCCGTCCAAGTGTTGCCCTATTCCACGTGGACTGGTCTCCTACAGTATTGTAACGTATACCGTCCCAGTGTTACCCTATTCCACGTGGACTGGTCTCCTTCAGTATTGTTAACGTAACCCGTCCCGTGTTGCCCTATTCCACGTGGACTAGTCGTTACAGTATTGTAACGTATCCCGTCCCGGTGTTGCCCTATTCGTGGACTGGTCTCCTACAGTATTGTAACGTATCCCGTCCCAGTGCCTTCTATTCCACGAGGACTGGTCTCCTACACTATTGTATCGTAAACCGTCCCAGTGTTCCTACTATTCCACCTGGACTGGTCTCCTACGGTATAGTAACGTATCCCATTCCGGTGTTGCCCTATTCCACGTAGACCGGTCTCTTACAGTATTGTAACGTAGCCCGTCCCAGTGTTGCCCTATTCCACGTGGACTGGTCGCCTACAGTATCATAACGTATACCGTCCCAGTGTTGCCCTATTCCACGTGGACTGGTCTCCTACAGTATTGTAACGTATCCCGTCCCAGTGTTGCCCTATTCCACGTGGACTGGTCGCCTAAAGTATTGTGACGTATCCCGTCCCAGCGTTGCCTTATTCCACGAAGAATGGTCTCCTAAAGCATTGTAACTTATCCCGTCCCAGTGTTGTCCTATTCCACGTCGACTGGTGTCCTACACTAATGTAACGTAGCCCGTCCCAGTGTTGCCCTATTCCACGAGGACTGGTCTCCTACAGTATTGTAACGTATCCCGTCCCAGTGTTGCCCTATTCCACGAGGACTGGTCTCCTAAAGTATTGTAACGTATACCGTCCCTGTGTTCCCCTATTCCACGAGGACTGGTCTCCTACAGTATTGTAACGTATCCCGTCCCAGTGTTGCCCTATTAGACGTGGACTGGTCTCCTACAGTATTGTAACGTATCCCGTGCCAGCGTTGCCCTATTCAACGTGGACTGGTCTCCTACAGTATCATAACGTATCCCGTCCCAGTGTTGCCCTATATCACGTGAACTAATCTCCTACGCTATTGTAACGCATCCCGTCCCAGTGTTGCCCTATTCCACGTGGACTGGTCTCCTACAGTATCATAACGCAGCCTGTCCCAGTGTCGCCCTATTCCACGTGGACTGGTCTCCTACAGTATTGTAACGTATCCCGTCCCAGTGTTGCCCTATTCCACGTGGACTGGTCTCCTACAGTATCATAAATCATAATGTAGCCCGTCCCAGTGTTGCCTTATTCATCGTGGACTGCTCTCCTACAGTATTGTAACGTATCCCGTCCCAGTGTTGCCCTATTCTACGTGGACTGGAATCCTACAGTATTGTAACGTATCCCGTCCCACTGTTGCCCTATTCCACGTGAACTAATCTCCTACGTCATTGTAACGTATCCCGTCCCTGTGTTGCCCTATTCCACGTAGACTGGTCGCCTACAGTATCATAACGTAGCCCGTCCCACTGTTGCCCTATTCCACGTGAACTGGTCTCCTACAGTATTGTAACGTAGCCCGTCCCTGTGTTGCCCTATTCCACGTGGACTGGTCTCCTACAGTATCATAACGTATCCCGTCCCAGTGTTGCCTTATTCCACGTGGACTGGTCTCCTTCAGTATTGTTAACGTAGCCCGTCCCAGTGTTGCCCTATTCCACGTGGACTGGTCACCTACAGTATCATAACGTATCCCGTCCAAGTGTTGCCCTATTCCACGTGGACTGGTCTCCTACAGTATTGTAACGTATCCCGTCCCAGTGTTACCCTATTCCACGTGGACTGGTCTCCTTCAGTATTGTTAACGTAACCCGTCCCAGTGTTGCCCTATTCCACGTGGACTAGTCGCCTACAGTATTGTAACGTATCCCGTCCCGGTGTTGCCCTATTCCACGTGGACTGGTCTCCTACAGTATTGTAACTTATCCCGTCCCACTGTTGCCCTATTCCACGTGGACTGGTCTCCTACAGTATTGTAACTTATCCCGTCCCAGTGTTGCCCTATTCCACGAGGACTGGTCTCCTACACTATTGTATCGTAAACCGTCCCAGTGTTCCCCTATTCCACCTGGACTGGTCTCCTACGGTATAGTAACGTATCCCATTCCGGTGTTGCCCTATTCCACGTAGACCGGTCTCTTACAGTATTGTAACGTAGCCCGTCCCAGTGTTGCCCTATTCCACGTGGACTGGTCGCCTACAGTATCATAACGTATACCGTCCCAGTGTTGCCCTATTCGTGGACTGGTCTCCTACAGTATTGTAACGTATCCCGTCCCAGTGTTGCCCTATTCCACGTGGACTGGTCGCCTAAAGTATTGTAACGTATCCCGTCCCAGCGTTGCCTTATTCCACGAAGAATGGTCTCCTAAAGCATTGTAACTTATCCCGTCCCAGTGTTGTCCTATTCCACGTCGACTGGTGTCCTACACTAATGTAACGTAGCCCGTCCCAGTGTTGCCCTATTCCACGAGGACTGGTCTCATACAGTATTGTAACGTATCCCGTCCCAGTGTTGCCCTATTCCACGAGGACTGGTCTCCTAAAGTATTGTAACGTATACCGTCCCTGTGTTCCCCTATTCCACTAGGACTGGTCTCCTACAGTATTGTAACGTATCCCGTGCCAGCGTTGCCCTATTCAACGTGGACTGGTCTCCTACAGTATCATAACGTATCCCGTCCCAGTGTTGCCCTATTCCACGTGGACTGGTCTCCTAAAGTATCATAACGTATCCCGTCCCAGTGTTGCCCTATATCACGTGAACTAATCTCCTACGCTATTGTAACGCATCCCGTCCCAGTGTTGCCCTATTCCACGTGGACTGGTCTCCTACAGTATCATAACGCAGCCTGTCCCAGTGTCGCCCTATTCCACGTGGACTGGTCTCCTACAGTATTGTAACGTATCCCGTCCCAGTGTTGCCCTATTCCACGTGGACTGGTCTCCTACAGTATCATAAATCATAATGTAGCCCGTCCCAGTGTTGCCTTATTCATCGTGGACTGCTCTCCTACAGTATTGTAACGTATCCCGTCCCAGTGTTGCCCTATTCTACGTGGACTGGAATCCTACAGTATTGTAACGTATCCCGTCCCAGTGTTGCCCTATTCCACGTGGACTGGTCTCCTAAAGTATCATAACGTATCCCGTGCCAGCGTTGCCCTATTCCACGTGAACTAATCTCCTACGTCATTGTAACGTATCCCGTCCCTGTGTTGCCCTATTCCACGTAGACTGGTCGCCTACAGTATCATAACGTAGCCCGTCCCACTGTTGCCCTATTCCACGTGAACTGGTCTCCTACAGTATTGTAACGTAGCCCGTCCCAGTGTTGCCCTATTCCACGTGGACTGGTCTCCTACAGTATCATAACGTATCCCGTCCCAGTGTTGCCTTATTCCACGTGGACTGGTCTCCTTCAGTATTGTTAACGTAGCCCGTCCCAGTGTTGCCCTATTCCACGTGGACTGGTCACCTACAGTATCATAACGTATCCCGTCCAAGTGTTGCCCTATTCCACGTGGACTGGTCTCCTACAGTATTGTAACGTATCCCGTCCCAGTGTTACCCTATTCCACGTGGACTGGTCTCCTTCAGTATTGTTAACGTAACCCGTCCCAGTGTTGCCCTATTCCACGTGGACTAGTCGCCTACAGTATTGTAACGTATCCCGTCCCGGTGTTGACCTATTCCACGTGGACTGGTCTCCTACAGTATTGTAACTTATCCCGTCCCACTGTTGCCCTATTCCACGTGGACTGGTCGCCTACAGTACTGTAACGTATGCCGTCCCAGAGTTGCCCTATTCCACGTAGACTGGTCTCCTACAATATCATAACGTATCCCGTTCCAGTGTTGCCCAATTCCACCTGGACTGGTCTCCTACAGTATTGTAACTTATCCCGTCCCAGTGTTGCCCTATTCCACGAGGACTGGTCTCCTACACTATTGTATCGTATACCGTCCCAGTGTTGCCCTATTCCATGTTGACCGGTCTCTTACAGTATTGTAAGTTACGTATCCTGTCCCAGTGTTGCCCTATTCCACGTGGACTGGTCTCCTACAGTATTGTAACTTATCCCGTCCCAGTGTTGCCCTATTCCACGAGGACTGGTCTCCTACACTATTGTATCGTATACCGTCCCAGTGTTGCCCTATTCCAAGTGGACTGGTCTCCTACGGTATAGTAACGTATCCCATTCCGGTGTTGCCCTATTCCACGTGGACCGGTCTCCTACAGTATTGTAACGTATCCCGTCCCAGTGTTGCCCTATTCCACGTGGACTGGTCTCCTACAGTATTGTAACGTATCCCGTCCCAGTGTTGCCCTATTCCACGTGGACTGGTCTCCTACAGTATTGTAACGTATCCCGTCCCAGTGTTGCCCTATTCCACGTGGACTGGTCGCCTACAGTATTGTAACGTATCCCGTCCCAGTGTTGCCCTATTCCACGTGGACTGGTCTCCTACACTATTGTAACGTATCCCGTCCCAGTGTTGGCTTATTCCACGTTGACTGGTTTCCTTCAGTACTGTTAACGTATCCCGTCCCAGTGTTGCCCTATTCTACGTTGACTGATCACCTACAGTATCATAACGTATCCTGTCCAAGTGTTGCCCTATTCCACGTGGACGGGTCTCCTTCAGTATTGTTAACGTAGCCCATCCCAGTGTTGCCCTATTCCCCGTGGACTGGTCGCCTACAGTATTTTAACGTATCCCGTCCCGGTGTTGCCCTATTCCACGTGGACTGGTCTCCTACAGTATTTTAACGTATACCGTCCCAGTGTTGCCCTATTCCCCGTGGACTGGTCGCCTACAGTATTTTAACGTATACCGTCCCAGTGTTGCCCTATTCCACGTGGACTGGTCTCCTACAGTATTGTTACTTATCCCGTCCCAGTGTTGCCCTATTCCACGTGGACTGGTCGCCTACAGTACTGTAACGTATGCCGTCCCAGTGTTGCCCTATTCCACGTGGACTGGTCTCCTACAGTATCATAAATCATAACGTATCCCGTCCCAGAGTTGCCCTATTCCACGTAGACTGGTCTCCTACAGTATTGTAACGTATCCCGTCCCAGTGTTGCCCTATTCCACGTGGACTGGTCTCCTACAGTATTGTAACGTATCCCGTCCCAGTGTTACCCTATTCCACGTGGACTGGTCTCCTTCAGTATTGTTAACGTAACCCGTCCCAGTGTTGCCCTATTCCACGTGGACTAGTCGCCTACAGTATTGTAACGTATCCCGTCCCGGTGTTGCCCTATTCCACGTGGACTGGTCTCCTACAGTATTGTAACTTATCCCGTCCCACTGTTGCCCTATTCCACGTGGACTGGTCGCCTACAGTACTGTAACGTATGCCGTCCCAGAGTTGCCCTATTCCACGTAGACTGGTCTCCTACAATATCATAACGTATCCCGTTCCAGTGTTGCCCAATTCCATCTGGACTGGTCTCCTACAGTATTGTAACTTATCCCGTCCCAGTGTTGCCCTATTCCATGTAGACCGGTCTCTTACAGTATTGTAAGTTACGTATCCTGTCCCAGTGTTGCCCTATTCCACGTGGACTGGTCTCCTACAGTATTGTAACTTATCCCGTCCCAGTGTTGCCCTATTCCACGAGGACTGGTCTCCTACACTATTGTATCGTATACCGTCCCAGTGTTGCCCTATTCCAAGTGGACTGGTCTCCTAAGGTATAGTAACGTATCCCATTCCGGTGTTGCCCTATTCCACGTAGACCGGTCTCTTACAGTATTGTAACGTAGCCCGTCCCAGTGTTGCCCTATTCCACGTGGACTGGTCGCCTACAGTATTCTAACGTATCCCGTCCCAGTGTTGCCCTATTCCACGTGGACTGGTCTCCTACAGTATTGTAACGTATCCCGTCCCAGTGTTGCCCTATTCCACGTGGACTGGTCGCCTACAGTATTGTAACGTATCCCGTCCCAGTGTTGCCCTATTGCACGTGGACTGGTCTCCTACACTATTGTAACGTATCCAGTCCCAGTGTTGGCTTATTCCACGTTGACTGGTTTCCTTCAGTATTGTTAACGTAGCCCGTCCCAGTGTTGCCCTATTCTACGTTGACTGATCACCTACAGTATCATAACGTATCCTGTCCAAGTGTTGCCCTATTCCACGTGGACGGGTCTCCTTCAGTATTGTTAACGTAGCCCATCCCAGTGTTGCCCTATTCCCCGTGGACTGGTCGCCTACAGTATTGTAACGTATCCCGTCCCGGTGTTGCCCAATTCCACGTGGACTGGTCTCCTTCAGTATTGTTAACGTATCCCGTCCCAGAGTTGCCCTATTCCACGTAGACTGGTCTCCTACAGTATTGTAACGTATCCCGTCCCAGTGTTGCCCTATTCCACGTGGACTGGTCTCCTTCAGTATTGTTAACGTAGCCCATCCCAGTGTTGCCCTATTCCACGTGGACTGGTCTCCTACGGTATCATAAATCATAACGTAGCCCGTCCCAGAGTTGCCCTATTCCACGTAGACTGGTCTCCTACAATATCATAACGTATCCCGTCCCAGTGTTGCCCTATTCCACCTGGACTGGTCTGCTACAGCGTTGTAACTTATCCCGTGCCAGTGTTGCCCTATTCCATGTAGACCGGTCTCTTACAGTATTGTAACGTATCCTGTCCCAGTGTTGCCCTATTCCACGTGGACTGGTCTCCTAAAGTATCTTAACGTATCCCTGCCCTCGTGTTGCCCTATTCCACGAGGACTGGTCTCCTACACTATTTTAACGTATCCCGACCCAGTGTTGCCCTATTCCACGTGGACTGGTCTCCTACAGTATTGCAACTTATCCCGTCCCAGTGTTGCCCTATTCCACGAGAACTGGTCTCCTACACTATTGTATCGTATACCGTCCCAGTGTTGCCCTATTCCACGTGGACTGGTCTCCTACGGTATGGTAACGTGTCCCATTCCGGTGTTGCCCTATTCCACGTAGACCGGTCTCTTACAGTATCGTAACGTAGCCCGTCCCAGTGTTGCCCTATTCCACGTGGACTGGTCGCCTACAGTATTGTAACGTATCCCGTCCCAGTGTTGCCCTATACCACGTGGACTGGTCTCCTTCAGTATTGTTAACGTAGCCCGTCCCAGTGTTGCCCTATTCCCCGTGGACTGGTCGCCTACAGGATTGTAACGTATCCCGTCCCGGTGTTGCCTTATTCCACGTGGACTGGTCTCCTTCAGTATTGTTAACGTATACCGTCCCAGTGTTGCCCTATTCCACGTGGACTGGTCTCCTACAGTATTGTAACTTATCCCGTCCCAGTGTTGCCCTATTCCACGTGGACTGGTCGCCTACAGTACTGTAACGTATGCCGTCCCAGTGTTGCCCTATTCCACGTGGACTGGTCTCCTACAGTATCATAAATCATAACGTATCCCGTCCCAGTGTTGCCCTATTCCACGTGGACTGGTCTCCTACAGTTTCATAACGTAGCCCATCCCTGTGTTGCCCTATTCCTCATGGACTGGTCTCCTACGGTATTGTTAACGTATCCCATCACGGTATTGCCCTATTCCCCGTGGACTGGTCTCCTACAGTATCATAACTTAGCCCGTCCCTGTGTTGCCCTATTCTACGTGGACTGGTCTCCTACAGTATTGTAATGTAGCCCGTCCCAGTGTTGCCCTATTCCACGTAGACTGGTCTCTTACAGTATCATACCGTATTCCGTCCCAGTGTTGCCCTATTCCACGTGGACTGGTCGCCTACAGTACTGTAACGTATGTCGTCCCAGTGTTGCCCTATTCCCCGTGGACTGGTCTCCTACAGTATCATAAATCATAACGTAGCCCGTCCCAGCGTTGCCCTATTCCACGTAGACTGGTCTCCTACAATATCATAACGTAGCCCGTCCCAGTGTTCCCCTATTCCACGTGGACTGGTCTCCTACAGTTTCATAACGTATCCTGTCCCAGTGTTGCCCTATTCCACGTAGACTGGTCTCCTACAATATCATAACGTATCCCGTCCCACTGTTGCCCTATTCCACGTTGACTGGTCTCCTACAGTTTCATAACGCATCCCGTCCCAGTGTTGCCCTATTCCACGTGGACTGGTCTCTTACAGAATCATAACGTATCCCGTCCCAGTGTTGCCCTATTCCACGTGGACTGGTCTCCTACAGTTTCATAACGTATCCCGTCCCAGTGTTGCCCTATTCCACGTTGACTGGTCTCCTACAGTATTGTAACGTAGCCCGTCCCAGTGTTGCCCTATTCCACGTAGACTGGTCTCTTACAGTATCATAACGTATCCCGTCCCAGTGTTGCCCTATTCCACATGGACTGGTCGCTTGTACCTGCTCAATGGGATCAACTCATACAGTATTGACTTCCAGCTTTGTTCCCATCTTGAATTCAATACACGTTTACAGCGATTCCAGATTCGTTTTTTTTTCTTGAACTTACCGCCGAGACAATTCGATTGCTTCATTTGAACACCGCGAGAAAGCTGGCGTTTTGGACTCTGAGGTGGTCAGTGACAGGCATGGTGAATCTCGGGATGGTGGCACGTCGTACAGTAATATCTACACCAGCAGTCGGGGTGTCTTCAGGCCATTCCTTCCTTCCTATAAACATGTCTACTGCTTCACGGCTAGCGAGGTAGATGTCAGTGTAGCGAGGTGCTGAGAAATGCATGTATTCATATGTTGGACGTCTGGGGACATGGTGGTACTGAAATACTGTATAGAATGTTATACTCACACCAGTATATCTTCTAACTCTCTTCATTATCATTGTTTCTTCGAAAAACATTCTTCTATCTATCATTCTCTATTTATTTCACAACGCACTGTATTCCCAACTGGCGCTTCATGTATGCAATTTGAATTTTTTTTCTGGTGTTGGTTATTCCACAGACATGAATGTACCATGACCTTCAGCGGATCAGGAAGTGGTATTTAAAACCTACAAGAGCGAGTGTACGGTATCATAGAAGGGACATTGTCGAGTTGACGCGGCAGTAAACCAAAGCACGACAAGGCGGAATGCAATAATGCGACATTTTCAATATATTTCGCATTGTCGGGTTGTCTGACGTTATTGCTTTGAATCATATTATTAAATTATTAATGAAATGAAATGCGACTATTTCGGAAGTTAAACATATTGTGTTGTCGCAGTGTCGAAAACAATCTCAAATGTAGCAGTCAGACCTTGAAAGGCTTGACAACTTTTTGTTTCGTATTGTCGCCATATTCAACTAATGGTACTCATGCACATGAATATTTATAGTCCGTTTCAAATTCCAGTGGTCTTGTTTTATTTAGTTCCAATCAACTCTATAGCTCAATTACTAACGGGAAATTGGTTTATTTTCTAATAATGAAAACAATCATTATTTCAAATATCACATATCATCTCAGTTCTTTGTGCAGAATTTCGATACCAAGCTGTACAGCATCACATTCCTCCAACAAAGATAGCTGACACGCCATCACGATTCTCCCACAGATAGCTGACACGCCATCACACAGCTGGAGTAATGTACAACTCGGTGTTAAACCAGACTGCATCACACTCCTCCCACAGATAGCTGACACGCCATCACGCTCCTCGCACAGATAGCTGACACGCCATCACACAGCCGGACTAAAGTACAACTCGGTGTTAAACCAGACTGCATCACACTCCTCCCACAGATAGCTGACACACCATCATACAGATGGAGTGATGTACAACTCGGCGTTAAACCAGACTACATCAGACCCCTCCCACAGATAGCTGACACACCATCATACAGCTGGAGTAATGTACAACTCGGCGTTAAACCAGACTACATCAAACTCCTCCTACAGATAGCTGACACACCATCACGCTCCTCCAACAGATAGCTGACACGCCATCACGCTCCTCCCACAGATAGCTGACACGCCATCATACAGCTGGAGTAATGTACAACTCGGTGTTAAACCAGACTGCATCACACTCCTCCCACAGATAGCTGTCACACCATCACGCTCCTCGCACAGATAGCTGACACGCCATCACACAGCCGGACTAAAGTACAACTCGGTGTTAAACCAGACTGCATCACACTCCTCCCACAGATAGCTGACACACCATCATACAGATGGAGTGATGTACAACTCGGCGTTAAACCAGACTACATCAGACCCCTCCCACAGATAGCTGACACACCATCATACAGCTGGAGTAATGTACAACTCGGCGTTAAACCAGACTACATCACACTCCTCCTACAGATAGCTGACACACCATCACGCTCCTCCCACAGATAGCTGACACACCATCACGCTGCTCCCACAGATAGCTGACACACCATCATACAGCTGGAGTAAAGTACAACTCGGCGTTAAATCAGACTGCATCACGCGCCTCAAGCAAAGATAGCTGACACACCATCACGATCGTCCCACAGATAGCTGACACACCATCATACAGCTGGAGTAATGTACGACTGGGCGTTAAACCAGACTGCAACACATTCCTCCCACAGATAGCTGACACGCCATCACGCTCCTCCCACAGATAGATGATACACCATCATACAGCTGGAGTAATGTACAACTCGGCGTTAAACCAGACTGCATCACACTCCTCCCACAGATAGCTGACACACCATCATACAGCTGGAGTAATGTACAACTCGGCGTTAAACCAGACTGCATCACACTCCTCCCACAGATAGCTGACACACCATCACGCTCCTAATCTACAGATAGGCGTTAAACCAGACTACATCACACTCCTCACACAGATGCTCACACATCAGATAGCTGACACACCATCATACAGCTGGAGTAAAGTACAACTCGGCGTTAAATCAGACTGCATCACGCGCCTCAAGCAAAGATAGCTGACACACCATCACGATCGTCCCACAGATAGCTGACACACCATCATACAGCTGGAGTACAGTACAACTCGGTGTTAAACCAGACTGCATCACACTCCTCCCACAGATAGCTGACACACCATCATACAGATGGAGTGATGTACAACTCGGCGTTAAACCAGACTACATCAGACCCCTCCCACAGATAGCTGACACACCATCATACAGCTGGAGTAATGTACAACTCGGCGTTAAACCAGACTACATCACACTCCTCCTACAGATAGCTGACACACCATCACGCTCCTCCCACAGATAGCTGACACACCATCACGCTGCTCCCACAGATAGCTGACACACCATCATACAGCTGGAGTAAAGTACAACTCGGCGTTAAATCAGACTGCATCACGCGCCTCAAGCAAAGATAGCTGACACACCATCACGATCGTCCCACAGATAGCTGACACACCATCATACAGCTGGAGTAATGTACAACTCGGCGTTAAACCAGACTGCATCACACTCCTCCCACAGATAGCTGACACGCCATCACGCTCCTCCCACAGATAGATGATACACCATCATACAGCTGGAGTAATGTACAACTCGGCGTTAAACCAGACTGCATCACACTCCTCCCACAGATAGCTGACACGCCATCATACAGCTGGAGTAAAGTACAACTCGGCGTTAAACCAGACTGTATCACACTCCTCCCACAGATAGCTGACACACCATCACGCTCCTTCTACAGATAGCTGACACACCATCACGCTGCTCCCACAGATAGCTGACACACCATCATACAGCTGGAGTAAAGTACAACTCGGCGTTAAATCAGACTGCATCACGCGCCTCAAGCAAAGATAGCTGACACACCATCACGATCGTCCCACAGATAGCTGACACACCATCATACAGCTGGAGTAATGTACGACTGGGCGTTAAACCAGACTGCATCACACTCCTCCCACAGATAGCTGACACGCCATCACGCTCCTCCCACAGATAGCTGACACACCATCATACAGCTGGAGTAATGTACAACTCGGCGTTAAACCAGACTGCATCACACTCCTCCCACAGATAGCTGACACGCCATCACGCTCCTCCCACAGATAGCTGACACACCATCATACAGCTGGAGTAATGTACAACTCGGCGTTAAACCAGACTGCATCACACTCCTCCCACAGATAGCTGACACACCATCATACAGCTGGAGTAAAGTACAACTCGGCGTTAAACCAGACTGTATCACACTCCTCCCACAGATAGCTGACACACCATCACAGATAGCTCCACCACATACAGATAGCTGACACGCCATCACGTTCCTCACACAGATAGCTGACACATAGCTGGGTCACGCCATCACGCTCCTCCAACAGATAGCTGACACACCATCATACAGCTGGAGTAAAGTACAACTCGGCGTTAAACCAGACTGCATCACACTCCTCCACACAATCACGCTCCTCTCCAGATAGCTGACACACCATCACGATCCTCCCACAGATAGCTGACACACCATCATACAGCTGGAGTAATGTACAACTCGGCGTTAAACCAGACTGCATCACACTCCTCCCACAGATAGCTGACACGCCATCATACAGCTGGAGTAAAGTACAACTCGGTGTTAAACCAGACTACATCACACACTCCTCCTACAGATAGCTGACACACCATCACCAGATCCATCCTCCTCTCCTCCAGATAGCTGACACACCATCATACAGCTGGAGTAATGTACAACTCGGCGTTCCAGACTGCATCACACTCCTCCTACAGATAGCTGACACATCCATCATACAGCTGGAGTAATGTACAACTCGGCGTTAAACCAGACTGCATCACACTCCTCCCACAGATAGCTGACACACCATCATACAGCTGGAGTAATGTACAACTCGGCGTTAAACCAGACTGCATCACAGATAGCTCCTCCCACAGATAGCTGACACACCATCATACAGCCATCAAACCACTCTGCACACACTAGCTCCCACAGATAGCTGACACATCATCATACAGCTGGAGTAATGTACAACTCGGCGTTAAACCAGACTGCATCACACTCCTCCCACAGATAGCTGACACGCCATCACGCTCCTCAGATAGCACAGATAACTGACACGCCATCATACAGCTGGAGTAATGTACAACTCGGCGTTAAACCAGACTGCATCACGCTCCTCCCACAGATAGCTGACACACCATCATACAGCTGGAGTAATGTACAACTCGGCGTTAAACCAGACTGCATCACACTCCTCCTCCTGACACCAGATAGCTGACACACATCATCATCCCACAGCTGAGTAATGTACAACTCGGCGTTAAACCAGACTATCATCACTGACACTCCCTCCACAGATAGCTGACACACCATCATACAGCTGGAGTAAATGTACAACTCGGCGTTAAACCAGACTAACACTCCTCCCAGATAGCTGACACGCCATCACGCTCCTCCCACAGATAGCTGACACGCCATCACGCTCCTCCCACAGATAGCTGACACACCATCATACAGCTGGAGTAATGTACAACTCGGCGTTAAACCAGACTGCATCACACTCCTCCAACAAAGATAGCTGACACGCCATCACGCTCCTCCCACAGATAGCTGACACACCATCATACAGCTGGAGTAATGTACAACTCGGCGTTAAACCAGACTGTATCACACTCCTCCCACAGATAGCTGACACACCATCACGCTCCTCCTACTGATAACTGACACGCCATCACGTTCCTCCCACAGATAGCTGACACACCATCATACAGCTGGAGTAATGTACAACTCGGCGTTAAACCAGACTGCATCACACTCCTCCCACAGATAGCTGACATGCCATCACGCTCCTCCAACAGATAGCTGACACACAATCATAGAGTTGGAGTAATGTACAACTCGGCGTTAAACCAGACTGCATCACACTCCTCCAACAAAGACAGCTGACACGCCATCATCACTCCTCCCACAGATAGCTGACACACCATCATACAGCTGGAGTAAAGTACAACTCGGCGTTAAACCAGACTACATCACACTCCTCCCACAGATAGCTGACACACCATCACGCTCCTCCTACTGATAACTGACACGCCATCACGTTCCTCCCACAGATAGCTGACACACCATCATACAGCTGGAGTAATGTACAACTCGGCGTTAAACCAGACTGCATCACACTCCTCCCACAGATAGCTGACACGCCATCACGCTCCTCCAACAGATAGCTGACACACCATCATAGAGTTGGAGTAATGTACAAGTCGGCGTTAAACCAGACTGCATCACACTCCTCCCACAGATAGCTGACACGCCATCACGCTCCTCCCACAGATAGCTGACACACCATCATACAGCTGGAGTAATGTACAACTCGGCATTAAACCAGACTGCATCACGCTCCTCCTACAGATAGCTGACACACCATCATACAGCTTGAGTAATGTACAACTCGGCGTTAAACCAGACTGCATCACACTCCTCCCACAGATAGCTGACACACCATCATACAGCTGGAGTAATGTACAACTCGGCGTTAAACCAGACTACATCACACTCCTCCAACAGATAGCTGACACACCATCATACAGCTGGAGTAATGTACAACTCGGCGTTAAACCAGACTGCATCACACTCCTCCCACAGATAGCTGACACACCATCACACAGCTGGAGTAATGTACAACTCGGCGTTAAACCAGACTGCATCACACTCCTCCCACAGATAGCTGACACACCATCATACAGCTGGAGTAATGTACAACTCGGCGTTAAACCAGACTGCATCACGCTCCAACCCACAGATAGCTGACACACCATCATACAGCTGGAGTAATGTACAACTCGGCGTTAAACCAGACTGCATCACTCCTCCCACAGATAGCTGACACGCCATCACGTTCCACAGATAGCTGACACACCATCACACTCCTCCCACAGATAGCTGACACACCATCATACAGCTGGAGTAATGTACAACTCGGCGTTAAACCAGACTGCATCACACTCCTCCCACAGATAGCTGACACACCATCACACACATACAGCTGGAGTAATGTACAACTCGGCGTTAAACCAGACTGCATCACACTCCTCCCACAGATAGCTGACACACCATCATACAGCTGGAGTAATGTACAACTCGGCGTTAAACCAGACTACATCACACTCCTCCCACAGATAGCTGACACACCATCATACAGCTGGAGTAAAGTACAACTCGGCGTTAAACCAGACTACATCACACTCCTCCCACAGATAGCTGACACACCATCATACAGCTGGAGTAAAGTACAACTCGGCGTTAAACCAGACTACATCACTCACCTCCCACAGATAGCTGACACACCATCATACAGCTGGAGTAATGTACAACTCGGCGTTAAACCAGACTGCATCACACTCCTCCCACAGATAGCTGACACACCATCACGCTCCTCCTACAGATAGCTGACACATCACATCACGCTAGCTGACACGCCATCACGCTCCTCCCACAGATAGCTGACACACCATCATACAGCTGGAGTAATGTACAACTCGGCGTTAAACCAGACTGCATCACGCCATCACACTCCTCCCACAGATAGCTGACACACCATCATACCAGACTGCATCTGGAGTAATGTACAACTCGGCGTTAAACCAGACTGCATCACACTCCTCCAACAGATAGCTGACACACCATCATACAGCTGGAGTAATGTACAACTCGGCGTTAAACCAGACTGCATCACGCTCCTCCCCCACAGATAGCTGACACACCATCATACAGCTGGAGTAATGTACAACTCGGCGTTAAACCAGACTGCATCACACTCCTCCCCACAGATAGCTGACACACCATCATACAGCTGGAGTAATGTACAACTCGGCGTTAAACCAGACTGCATCACACTCCTCCCACAGATAGCTGACACACCATCATACAGCTGGAGTAATGTACAACTCGGCGTTAAAGACTACCAGACAGATAGCTGACACACCATCACTCCTCCCACAGATAGCTGACACACCATCACACTCCCACAGATAGCTGACACACCATCTGACACACCATCATACAGCTGGAGTAAAGTACAACTCGGCGTTAAACCAGACTACATCACTCACCTCCCACAGATAGCTGACACACCATCATACAGCTGGAGTAATGTACAACTCGGCGTTAAACCAGACTGCATCACACTCCTCCCACAGATAGCTGACACACCATCACGCTCCTCCCACAGATAGCAACACGCCATTACGACTCCATCACACTCCTCCTCCTCCCACAGATAGCTGACACACCATCATACAGCTGGAGTAATGTACAACTCGGCGTTAAACCAGACTGCATCACACTCCTCCTCCCATCACAGATAGCTGACACCATCATACATCAGTAATGTACAGCTGTTAAACCAGACTGCATCACACTCCTCCCACAGATAGCTGACACACTCGGCACGCTTAAATCAGACTGCATCACACACCTCCAACAGATAGCTGACACACCATCACGCTCCTCCCACAGATAGCTGACACACCATCATACAGCTGGAGTAATGTACAACTCGGCGTTAAACCAGACTGCATCACACTCCTCCTACAGATAGCTGACACACCATCATACAGCTGGAGTAATGTACAACTCGGCGTTAAACCAGACTGCATCACACTCCTCCCACAGATAGCTGACACGCCATCACGCTCCTCCCACAGATAGCTGACACACCATCATGCAGCTGGAGTAATGTACAACTCGGCGTTAAACCAGACTGCATCAGAATCCTCCTACATATAGATGACACACCATCATACAGCTGGAGTAATGTACAACTCGGCGTTAAACCAGACTGCATCACACTCCTCCCATAGATAGCTGACACGCCATCACGTTCCTCCAACAGATAGCTGACACGCCATCACGCTCCTCCCACAGATAGCTGACACACCATCATACAGCTGGAGTAAAGTACAACTCGGCGTTAAACCAGACTACATCACTCTCCTCCCACAGATAGCTGACACACCATCATACAGCTGGAGTAATGTACAACTCGGCGTTAAACGACTAAACCAGAGATAGCTGACACACCATCACACTCCTCCCACAGATAGCTGACACACCATCACGCTCCTCCCACAGATAGCAGACACGCCATCACGTTCCTCCCACAGATAGCTGACACACCATCATACAGCTTGAGTAATGTACAACTCGGCGTTAAACCAGACTGGATCACACTCCTCCCACAGATAGCTGACACACCATCACGCTCCTCCTACAGATAGCTGACACGCCATCACGTTCCCCCCTCAGATAGCTGACACACCATCATACAGCTGGAGTAATGTACAACTCGGCGTTAAACCAGACTGCATCACACTCCTCCCACAGATAGCTGACACACCATCATACAGCTGGAGTAATGTACAACTCGGCGTTAAACCAGACTGCATCACACTCCTCCAACAGATAGCTGACACACCATCATACAGCTGGAGTAATGTACAACTCGGCGTTAAACCAGACTGCATCACACTCCTCCTACAGATAGCTGACACACCATCATACAGCTGGAGTGAATGTACAACTCGGCGTTAAACCAGACTGCATCACACTCCTCCCACAGATAGCTGACACGCCATCACGCTCCTCCCACAGATAACTGACACACCATCATACAGCTGGAGTAATGTACAACTCGGCGTTAAACCAGACTGCATCACACTCCTCCTACAGATAGCTGACACACCATCATACAGCTGGAGTAATGTACAACTCGGCGTTAAACCAGACTGCATCACGCTCCTCCCACAGATAGCTGACACACCATCATACAGCTGGAGTAATGTACAACTCGGCGTTAAACCAGACTGCATCACACTCCTCCCACAGATAGCTGACACACCATCACGCTCCTCCCACAGATAGCTGACACACCATCATACAGCTGGAGTAATGTACAACTCGGCGTTAAACCAGACTGCATCACACTCCTCCCACAGATAGCTGACACACCATCATACAGCTGGAGTAATGTACAACTCGGCGTTAAACCAGACTGCATCACACTCCTCCCACAGATAGCTGACACACCATCATACAGCTGGAGTAAAGTACAACTCGGCGTTAAACCAGACTACATCACACTCCTCCAACAGATAGCTGACACGCCATCACGCTCCTCCCACAGATAGCTGACACGCCATCACGCTCCTCCCACAGATAGCTGACACACCATCATACAGCTGGAGTAATGTACAACTCGGCGTTAAACCAGACTGCATCACACTCCTCCCACAGATAGCTGACACACCATCACGCTCCTCCCACAGATAGCTGACACGCCATCACGCTCCTCCTACAGATAGCTGACACGCCATCACGCTCCTCCTACAGATAGCTGACACACCATCATACAGCTCCTCCTGTAGATAGCTGACACACCATCATACAGCTTGAGTAATGACACACCATCAACTCGGCGTTAAACCAGACTGCATCACGCACTCCTCCTCCCACAGATAGCTGACACACCATCATACAGCTGGAGTAATGTACAACTCGGCGTTAAACCAGACTGCATCACACTCCTCCCACAGATAGCTGACACACCATCATACAGCTGGAGTAATGTACAACTCGGCGTTAAACCAGACTGCATCACACTCCTCCCACAGATAGCTGACACACCATCATACAGCTGGAGTAATGTACAACTCGGCGTTAAACCAGACTGCATCACACTCCTCCCACAGATAGCTGACACACCATCATACAGCTGGAGTAAAGTACAACTCGGCGTTAAACCAGACTGCATCACACTCCTCCCACAGATAGCTGACACGCCATCACGCTCCTCCCACAGATAGCTGACACGCCATCACGCTCCTCCCACAGATAGCTGACACACCATCATACAGCTGGAGTAATGTACAACTCGGCGTTAAACCAGACTGGAGTAATGTATAGCTGACACAACTCGGCGTTAAACCAGATAGCTGACACACCATCACGCTCCTCCTACAGATAGCTGACACGCCATCACGCTCCTCCCACAGATAGCTGACACGCCATCACGCTCCTCCCACAGATAGCTGACACACCATCATACAGCTGGAGTAATGTACAACTCGGCGTTAAACCAGACTGCATCACACTCCTCCCACAGATAGCTGACACACCATCATACAGCTGGAGTATCATACAGCTGTACACACTCGGCGTTAAACCAGACTGCATCACACTCTCCTCCCACAGATAGCTGACACACCATCATACAGCTGGAGTAATGTACAACTCGGCGTTAAACCAGACTGCATCACACTCCTCCTACAGATAGCTGACACATCACATCATATAGCTGACACTCATACAGCTGGAGTAATGTACAACTCGGCGTTAAACCAGACTGCATCACACTCCTCCCACAGATAGCTGACACACCATCATACAGCTGGAGTAATGTACAACTCGGCGTTAAACCAGACTACATCACACTCCTCCCACAGATAGCTGACACACCATCACGCTCCTCCCACACAGATAGCTGACACACCATCACGCTCCAGCTGGAGTAATGTACAACTCGGCGTTAAACCAGACTGCATCACACTCCTCCCACAGATAGCTGACACACCATCATACAGCTCCCACACAGATAGCTGACACACCATCATACAGCTGACTGCATCACGTAATGTACAACTCGGCGTTAGATACTGAGACGCCATCACACTCCTCCCACAGATAGCTGACACGCCATCACGCTCCTCCACAGATAGCTGACACACCATCATACAGCTGGAGTAATGTACAACTCGGCGTTAAACCAGACTGCATCACACTCCTCCCACAGATAGCTGACCTCCGCTCCTCCACAGATAGCTGACACACCATCATACAGCTGGAGTAATGTACAACTCGGCGTTAAACCAGACTGCATCACGCTCCTCCCACAGATAGCTGACACACCATCATACAGCTGGAGTAATGTACAACTCGGCGTTAAACCAGACTGCATCACACTCCTCCTACAGATAGCTGACACACCATCATACAGCTGGAGTAATGTACAACTCGGCGTTAAACCAGACTGCATCACACTCCTCCCACAGATAGCTGACACACCATCATACAGCTGGAGTAATGTACAACTCGGCGTTAAACCAGACTGCATCACACTCCTCCCACAGATAGCTGACACGCCATCACTCCTCCACAGATAGCTGACACGCTCTCCTCCCACAGATAGCTGACACACCATCATACAGCTGGAGTAATGTACAACTCGGCGTTAAACCAGACTGCATCACACTCCTCCTACAGATAGCTGACACACCATCATACAGCTGGAGTAATGTACAACTCGGCGTTAAACCAGACTGCGGCGATAGCTGACACACCATCATACAGCTGGATCACAACTCGGCCTAAACCAGACTGCATCACACTCCTCCTACAGATAGCTGACACACCATCATACAGCTGGAGTAATGTACAACTCGGCGTTAAACCAGACTACATCACACTCCTCCCACAGATAGCTGACACACCATCATACAGCTGGAGTAAAGTACAACTCGGCGTTAAACCAGACTAAACCAGACTGACACGCCATCACGCTCCTCCCACAGATAGCTGACACGCCATCACACTCCTCCTACAGATAGCTGACACACCATCATACAGCTGGAGTAATGTACAACTCGGCGTTAAACCAGACTCATCACACTCCTCCCACAGATAGCTGACACGCCATCACGCTCCTCCCACAGATAGCTGACACGCCATCACGCTCCCACACTGATAGCCTACAGATAGCTGACACACCATCATACAGCTGGAGTAATGTACAACTCGGCGTTAAACCAGACTGCATCACACTCCTCCCACAGATAGCTGACACACCATCATACAGCTGGAGTAATGTACAACTCGGCGTTAAACCAGACTGCATCACACTCCTCCCACAGATAGCTGACACACCATCATACAGCTGGAGTAATGTACAACTCGGCGTTAAACCAGACTACATCACACTCCTCCAACAGATAGCTGACACACCATCACAAACCAGACTACATCACTCCTCCCACAGATAGCTGACACACCATCATACAGCTGGAGTAATGTACAACTCGGCGTTAAACCAGACTACATCACACTCCTCCCACAGATAGCTGACACGCCATCACGCTCCTCCCACAGATAGCTGACACGCCATCACGCTCCTCCCCAGATAGCTGACACGCCATCACACTCCACCCACAGAGAGCTGACACACCATCATACAGCTGGAGTAATGTACAACTCGGCGTTAAACCAGACTACATCACACTCCTCCCACAGATAGCTGACACACCATCATACAGAGATAGCTGACACACCAATGTACAACTCGGCGTTAAACCAGACTGCATCACACTCCTCCCAGAGATAGCTGACACGCCATCACACTCCTCCCACAGATAGCTGACACACCATCATACAGAACGAGTAATGTACACTCGGCGTTAAACCAGACTGCATCACACTCCTCCCACAGATAGCTGACACACCATCACGTTCCTCCCACAGATAGCTGACACGCCATCAAGCTCCTCCCACAGATAGCTGACACACCATCATACAGCTGGAGTAATGTACAACTCGGCGTTAAACCAGACTGCATCACTCTCCTCCCACAGATAGCTGACACACCATCATACAGCTGGAGTAATGTACAACTCGGCGTTAAACCAGACTACATCACACTCCTCCCACAGATAGCTGACACACCATCATACAGCTGGAGTAAATTACAACTCGGCGTTAAACCAGACTGCATCACACTCCTCCCACAGATAGCTGACACACCATCATACAGCTGGAGTAATGTACAACTCGGCGTTAAACCAGACTACATCACACTCCTCCCACAGATAGCTGACACACCATCATACAGCTGGAGTAAAGTACAACTCGGCGTTAAACCAGACTACATCACACTCCTCCCACAGATAGCTGACACGCCATCACGCTCCTCCCATACAACACGCCATCACACTCCTCCCACACAGATAGCTGACACGCCATCACACTCCTCCTACAGATAGCTGACACACCATCATACAGCTGGAGTAATGTACAACTCGGCGTTAAACCAGACTACATCACACTCCTCCCACAGATAGCTGACACACCATCACGCTCCTCCCACAGATAGCTGACACGCCATCACACTCCTCCCACAGATAGCTGACACACCATCATACAGCTGGAGTAATGTACAACTCGGCGTTAAACCAGACTGCATCACACTCCTCCTGACACACCATCAGATAGCTGACACACCATCACATACAGCTCACACCATCAAATCCCACAACTCGGCTTAACACGACCATCACGCTCCTCCACAGATGATGACATGCTGACACACTGGATACTCAACCAGACTACATCACGCTCCTCCCACAGATAGCTGACACACCATCATACAGCTGGAGTAATGTACAACTCGGCGTTAAACCAGACTGCATCACACTCCTCCCACAGATAGCTGACACACCATCATACAGCTGGAGTAATGGAGTACAACTCGGCGTTAAACCAAATCCAGACTGGATCCATATCCACCTCCTCCACAGATAGCTGACACACCATCATACAGCTGGGTAATGTACAACTCGGCGTTAAACCAGACTGCATCACACTCCTCCTACAGATAGCTGACACGCCATCACACTCCTCCCACAGATAGCTGACACACCATCATACAGCTGGAGTAATGTACAACTCGGCGTTAAACCAGACTGCATCACACTCCTCCTACAGATAGCTGACACACCATCATACAGCTGGAGTAATGTACAACTCGGCGTTAAACCAGACTATCACACACTCCTCCTGCATAGCTGACACGCCATCACGCTCAGAGATAGCTGACATCCATCACGCTCCTCCCACAGATAGCTGACACACCATCATACAGCTGGAGTAATGTACAACTCGGCGTTAAACCAGACTGCATCACACTCCTCCCACAGATAGCTGACACGCCATCACGCTCTCCTACAGATAGCTGACACACCATCACACAGCTGGAGTAATGTACTCGGCGTTAAACCAGACTGCATCACAGATAGCTGACTCATACAGCTGGAGTAATGTACAGATAGCTGACACACCATCACTCCTCCTCCCACAGATAGCTGACACACCATCATACAGCTGGAGTAATGTACAACTCGGCGTTAAACCAGACTGCATCACACTCCTCCTCCACAGATAGCTGACACACCATCATACAGCTGGAGTAATGTACAACTCGGCGTTAAACCAGACTGACATCATCACTCCTCCCACAGATAGCTGACACACCATCATACAGCTGGAGTAATGTACAACTCGGCGTTAAACCAGACTGCATCACACTCCTCCCACAGATAGCTGACACGCCATCACACTCCTCCCACAGATAGCTGACACACCATCATCACAGCTGTTAAACCAAACTCGGCGTTAAACCACTGCATCACACTCCTCCCACAGATAGCTGACACGCCATCACACACCTCCTCCCACAGATAGCTGACACACCATCATACAGCTGGAGTAATGTACATACAACACGACTCCATCACACTCCTCCCACAGATAGCTGACACACCATCATACAGCTGGAGTAATGTACAACTCGGCGTTAAACCAGACTGCATCACGCTCCTCCTACAGATAGCTGACACACCATCATACAGCTGGAGTAATGTACAACTCGGCGTTAAACCAGACTACATCACACTCCTCCCACAGATAGCTGACACACCATCATACAGCTGGAGTAAAGTACAACTCGGCGTTAAACCAGACTGCATCACACTCCTCCCACAGATAGCTGACACGCCATCACGCTCCTCCCACAGATAGCTGACACACCATCACACACTCCTCCACCTACAGATAGCTGACACACCATCATACAGCTGGAGTAAAGTACAACTCGGCGTTAAACCAGACTACATCACACTCCTCCTACACACATCACGCTCCTGACACTGACACGCCATCACGCTCCTCCACACTCCCACAGATAGCTGACACACCATCACACTCCTCCCACAGATAGCTGACACACCATCATACAGCTGGAGTAATGTACAACTCGGCGTTAAACCAGACTGCATCACTCTCCTCCCACAGATAGCTGACACACCATCATACAGCTGGAGTAATGTACAACTCGGCGTTAAACCAGACTACATCACACTCCTCCACAGATAGCTGACACGCCATCACGCTCCTCCCACAGATAGCACACACCATCAGCTGGAGTAATGTACAACTCGGCGTTAAACCAGACTCACACTCCACCACTCCCACAGATAGCTGACACACCATCATACAGCTGGAGTAATGTACAACTCGGCGTTAAACCAGACTGCAACATCACTCACCTCCCACAGATAGCTGACACACCATCATACAGCTGGAGTAATGTACAACTCGGCGTTAAACCAGACTGCATCACACTCCTCCTCCAGAGATAGCTGACACACCATCACACTCCTCCCACAGATAGCTGACACTCGGCGTTACCATCATACAGAGATAGAGTAATGTAATGTACTCGGCGTTAAACCAGACTGCACACTCCTCCCACAGATAGCTCACTCCCAGAGATAGCTGACACACCATCACGTTCCTCCCACAGATAGCTGACACGCCATCACACTGCTCCCACAGATAGCTGACACACCATCATACAGCTGGAGTAATGTACAACTCGGCGTTAAACCAGACTGCATCACTCTCCTCCCACAGATAGCTGACACACCATCATACAGCTGGAGTAATGTACAACTCGGCGTTAAACCAGACTGCATCACACTCCTCCCACAGATAGCTGACACACCATCATACAGCTGGAGTAAATTACAACTCGGCGTTAAACCAGACTGCATCACACTCCTCCTACAGATAGCTGACACGCCATCACACAGCTGGAGTCCTCCACAGATCGGCTTAACAGACTACATCACACTCCTCCCACAGATAGCTGACACACCATCATACAGCTGGAGTAATGTACAACTCGGCGTTAAACCAGACTACATCACTCCTCCCACAGATAGCTGACACACCATCCATCACGATCCTCCCACAGATAGCTGACACGCCATCACTCCTCCTACAGATAGCTGACACACCATCATCAGCTCCTCCTCCACAACTCGATTAAACCAGACTGATCACACTCCTCCTACAGATAGCTCACGCTCAGATGGCTGTACGCCTCCAGATAGACACACCATGACACGCCATCACGCTCCTCCCACAGATAGCTGACACACCATCATACAGCTCCTCCCACAGATCGGCGTTACACAGACTGCATCATACAGCTGGAGTAATGTACAACTCGGCGTTGAACCAGACGGCATCACACTCCTCCCACAGATAGCTGACATGCCATCACGCTCCTCCCACAGATAGCTGACACACAATCATACAGCTGGAGTAATGTACAACTCGGCGTTAAACCAGACTGCATCACACTCCTCCCACAGATAGCTGACACGCCATCACGCTCCTACCACAGATAACTGACACACCATCATACAGCTGGAGTAATGTACAACTCGGCGTTAAACCAGACTGCATCACGCTCCTCCCACAGATAGCTGACACACCATCATACAGCTGGAGTAATGTACAACTCGGCGTTAAACCAGACTGCATCACACTCCTCCCACAGATAGCTGACACACCATCATACAGCTGGAGTAATGTACAACTCGGCGTTAAACCAGACTGCATCACTCTCCTCCTACAGATAGCTGACACACCATCATACAGCTGGAGTAATGTACAACTCGGCGTTAAACCAGACTCCTCCACAGATAGCACGCCATCACCTCTCCTCCCACAGATAGCTGACACACCATCATACAGCTGGAGTAATGTACAACTCGGCGTTAAACCAGACTACATCACACTCACACTCCTCCACAGATAGCTGACACGCCATCACGCTCCTCCCACAGATAGCTGACACGCCATCACTGACTACATGCCAACTCGGCAGACCAGACTGATCACACCATCCTACAGCTGCTGACACGTAATGTACAACTCGGCGTTAAACCAGACTTACACACAGATAGCTGACACACCATCACGCTCCTCCCACAGATAGCTGACACACCATCATACAGCTGGAGTAATGTACAACTCGGCGTTAGATACCAGACTACATCATCACGCTCCTCCCACAGATAGCTGACACACCATCATACAGCTGGAGTAATGTACAACTCGGCGTTAAACCAGACTGCATCACACTCCTCCCACAGATAGCTGACACACCATCATACAGATAGCTGCTGAGTAATGTACAACTCGGCGTTAAACCAGACTGCATCACTCTCCTCCCACAGATAGCTGACACACCATCATACAGCTGGAGTAATGTACAACTCGGCGTTAAACCAGACTGCATCACACTCCTCCCACAGATAGCTGACACACCATCA
>NW_025765765.1:0-112326 GCF_003918875.1 Haliotis rubra | reverse complement strand
GGTTTTGCTGTAAGTATCCTCACTGGTATGGGCTATTGGCTTTGCTGTAAGTATTCCCACTGGTATGGGCTACTGATTGGTTTTGCTGTAAGTATCCCCACTGGTATGGGCTATTGGCTTTGCTGTAAAGTATCCTCACTGGTATGGATTATTGGTTTTGATGTAAGTATCCCCACTGGTATGGGCTATTGGTTTTGATGTAAGTATCTCCACTGGTTTGGGCTACTGATTGGTTTTACTGTAAGTATCCCCACTGATATGGGCTATTGGTTTTGATGTAAAAAGTATCCCCACTGGTATGGGCTATTGGCTTTGCTGTAAAAGTATCCCCACTGGTATGGACTAGTGATTGGTTTTGATGTAAGTATCCTCACTAATATGGGTTATTGATTTTGCTTTAAGTATCCCGCTTGAATGGTATTTAATAAGTTAACCTGTAATCAGCTTACAGATAGCATTTGGTGTGAAGTAGCAAAGACGTGCTGTACACATTCAACAATTGTAATTCTAAATAATTCCCTAACTTCACAACCACTGAAACACACCACAAAAATTCAATGCCAGCACAAGAAAGATTGGCAGTACAATTCAATGATAGTGCACATGCATTGACAATATAGCAAAAGGTTTAAACCAATAAAACAACAACGATGACGACATTCCCCTGCTGGCAATTGTCAACGTCCAACATAGGCCAAGGCTGACCGAAGTAACTAACACACCACTAACCTCTAATGGATCTCAAAAGAAATAATGTAATACCAATACAACACTGTTCCATTATGACATATATGTCGAGGTATTGCATCACAGTGTGCATTCAAACCAATGCACAACCATGCAGCATGTTACTGAAGGCACCATGCATTCTCTATTGATGAAATGGACAATAGTGGATGCCCGCTGCCACCAGACATCTCCATCTGACAGGACCACCTCCTGCAGCCATATGGTGTCGTCTTAAGGGGAGAATGCCCCTTTGTGGTTCTTCTTCCTCTGCAGAGAGATGCCGATGTGGTCAAGATGTTGAAAAAAAGCCTTAGCGATAATCCAGGATCAACACAGAGGAAGATGTTGATCATGCAGGCTTACGGCAATATATACAGCACACATCTGTGTACAGAAAACAAGAGAACTGAGCAGGACAAAGAAAGAGTCATGATCTCTCATGGGAGTTTGTGATTATCAATTTGCAGCCGCGGATGATTCCTGGGTTTAAGGCGGTCAGCCAGAGTAAACAAGTGTCAACAGCAGAAACATCTAACGTCTCCCCTTTCCAGAAAGCAAGTCTAAACTTGCTTGGATTGCTGATCTGCTGAAGTTGCTGCATGAGAACGTCATGGTTGAATGCCGTGTAAGACTCGCTAAACGTGTTCCCCCAGGACCAGGCACTAACACACCAGTCTGTTGTGGCCGATGGAGCATAGGAGCAATGCATGACTGTAGCGGTGAATGTTTTTCCTATTCACCACGTTTTCCACCCTTTCCAAACTTTGAAGAAAAAGATGCCTGTAAGGCATCATGCAACGGGTTTTGACATAATCTCTGCCGTGGAGGACTTTTTAAACAACCGGGAGGAGAAGTCAACTAAACAAGTGAGATGAACATGCGGGCCTCGGAAGGCATTATTGATATGTGTCGACTTCCAACTGGACACGATAGCTAAACCGTGGAACCTGTACGCAAAACCATTCCACGTGAGACCAATAAATAACAGCAGCATGTTAAACACGTAACAACTGTACTAGAACGAATTAGGTTTACAAATGATTGCAAACAGCTGCAAATTAATTACTATGTTGGGACCCATTAGAGTGGTAATACAAACACAAAGGCCGTATCATAACAATGGCAGCACATTTGGTTGTTCTTTAACACTCTGTAATGGTTTACTCCCGGAATGCCGGCATATTACGGTTGCTGAACTAATCCGTTGTTGTTTCAACTATGGGGGTCGTATCCATGTACAATTTACAAGGGGTAGTACATGTATCACTGAAGAAAATGAAAAAAAGAAATATGTAGATGTGAAAAAACATGTTTATGGACATCAGAAGTAATGAATTGCAACTTTTTGAAATATTCATCCAACGGAAATTCAACAGAAATACAAAGAATGCTGTCCATTATCAATAATTACCAACAATTAACTTACAGTTGAATGTGCTTTAAAATTCCTACTTACTTCCAACTTCATCTCTGAAAATTTGAGACCCGTGAATATCCGTGAAGATCCGTGAAGATCCGGGTTAGAATATTGGCCTTCAGTAACCCATGCTTGTCTCCCCAGTGAAGATCCGGGTTAGAATATTGATCTTCAGTAACCCATGCTTGTCTCCCCGTGAAGATCCGGGTTGGAATATTGGCCTTTAGTAACCCATGCTTGTCTCCCCCGTGAAGATCCGGGTTAGAATATTGATCTTCAGTAACCCATGCTTGTCTCCCCGTGAAGATCCGTTAGAATATTGGCCTCCCATGCTTGTCTCCCCGTGAAGGTCCGGGTTAGAATATTGATCTTCAGTAACCCATGCTTGTCTCCCCCGTGAAGATCCGGGTTAGAATATTGGCCTTTAGTAACCCATGCTTGTCTCCCCCGTGAAGGTCCGGGTTAGAATATTGATCTTCAGTAACCCATGCTTGTCTCCCCCGTGAAGATCCGGGTTAGAATATTGGCCTTCAGTAACCCATGCTTGTCTCCCCCGTGAAGGTCCGGGTTAGAATATTGATCTTCAGTAACCCATGCTTGTCTCCCCCGTGAAGATCCGGGTTAGAATATTGATCTTCAGTAACCCATGCTTGTCTCCCCCGTGAAGATCCGGGTTAGAATATTGATCTTCAGTAACCCATGCTTGTCTCCCCCGTGAAGGTCCTGGTTAGAATATTGATCTTCAGTAACCCATGCTTGTCTCCCCCGTGAAGATCCGGGTTAGAATATTGGCCTTCAGTAACCCATGCTTGTCGTACGAGGCGACTAATGGGATCGGGTGGTCAGGCTCGCTGACTTGGTTGACACATGTCATCGGTTCGCAATTGCGCAGATCGATGTTCATGTTGTTGATCACTGGATTGTCTGGTCCAGACTCGATTATTTACAGACCGCCGCCATATAGCTGGAATATTGCTGAGTGCGGCGGAAAACTAAACTCACTAAACACACTTGATAGGGATGTGCAACTTCTTTATTATTTACACACGACGTTTCTGGGCTAATACTTGCCCTTTCATTCACCGCCATTCAGGGAAGTACCCTCTGTAATATTCAACCAATGTATCATCGAATCAGACTAGATATCCAGAGAGGAAAGGAATTATCTCCTCACAACCGCTGTTCTTGATTTAATGTGAGATCATAGAAGCATGCGTTTGCTCCCTTATGTATGTTCCTAATGGAAGGTCTTACAATCATGTTTTCGTATAATTTTATAGAACTCATACAGATACAAAACTTATACCAACGTTCCGTCCACAGTTCATCATCCCTGGTTTGATTGGCATCATAGCCGCCTGTGTTCAGGGCAAGGGAGGGGGGAGGGTGAAGTACCATGATAAGTCATGACGGCACAACAAGGGAGGGTGAGTACCATGGTAGAGTCATGACGGGACAACAAGGGAGGAGTGAGTACCATGGTAGAGTAATGACGGCACAACAAGGGAGGGGTGAGTACCATGATAGAGTCATGACGGGACAACAAGGGAGGGGTGTGTACCATGATAGAGTCATGACGGCACAACAAGGGAGGGGTGAGTACCATGATAGAGTCATGACTGGGCAACAAGGGAAGGGTGTGTACCACGATAGAGTCATGACGGGACAACAAGGGAGGGGTGAGTACCACGATAGAGTCATGACGGGACAACAAGGGAGGGGTGAGTACCATGGTAGAGTCATGACTGGACAACAAGGGAAGGGTGAGTACCATGATAGAGTCATGACGGCACAACAAGGGAGGGTGAGTAGCATGGTAGAGTCAAGACGGGACAACAAGGGAGGGGTGAGTACCATGATAGAGTCATGACAGGACAACAAGGGGAGGGTGTGTACCATGATAGAAGTCATGACGGGACAACAAAGGAAGAGGTAATGTACCATGATAGAGTCAAGACAGGACAACAAAGGGAGGGTGAGTACCATGATAGAGTCATGACGGGACAACAAAGGAGGGTGTGTACCATGATAGAGTCAAGACGGGACAACAAGGGAGGGGTGAGTACCACGGTAGAGTCATGACGGGACAACAAGGGAGGGGTGAGTACCATGGTAGAGTCATGACGGCACAACAAGGGAGGGGTGAGTACATTGGTAGAGTCATGACGGTAGAACAAGGGAGGGGTGAGTACCATGGTAGAGTCATGACGGTAGAACAAGGGAGGGGTGAGTACCATGGTAGAGTCATGACGGTAGAACAAGGGAAGGGTGAGTACATTAGTAGAGTCATGACGGCACAACAAGGGAGGGGTGAGTACATTTGAAGAGTCATGACGGGACAACAAGGGAGGGGTGAGTACATTGGAAGAGTCATGACGGGACAACAAGGGAAGGGTGAGTACATTGGTAGAGTCATGACGGGACAACAAGGGAGGGTGAGTACCATGGTAGAGTCATGACGGGACAACAAGGGAGGGGTGAGTACATTGGAAGAGTCATGACGGGACAACAAGGGAAGGGTGAGTACATTGGTAGAGTCATGACGGGACAACAAGGGAGGGAGTGAGCACCATGGTAGAGTCATGACGGGACAACTGTGGGAGAGGCAGTACCATGGTAAAGTCATGAAGACGGGACAACAAAGGGAGGGGTGAGTACATTGGAAGAGTCATGAGGCGGGACAACAAAGGGAGGGTGGTACATTAGTAGAGTCAAGGCTGGACAACAAGGGTGGGGTGAGTACCATGGTAGAGTCATGACGGTAGAACAAGAGAGGGATGAGTACCATGGTAGAGTCATGAAGGGACAACAAGGGAGGGGTGAGTACATTGGTAGAGTCATGACGGTAGAACAAGGGAAAGGTGAGTACCATGGAAGAGTCATGACAGGACAACAAGGGAGGGTGGAAAATTACCATGATAGAGTCATGACGGCACAACAAGGGGAGGGTGAGAGTACATTAGTAGAGTCAAGGCTGGACAACAAGGGAGGGGTGAGAGTACCATGGAAGGTAGAGTCATGACGGTGGAACAAGAAGAGGGATGAGTACCATGGTAGAGTCATGAAGGGACAACAAGGGAGGGGTGAGTACATTGGTAGAGTCATGACGGTAGAACAAGGGAAGGGTGAGTACCATGGTAGAGTCATGACTGGACAACAAGGGAAGGGTGAGTACCATGGTAGAGTCATGACGGTAGAACAAGAGAGGGATGAGTACCATGGTAGATTCATGACTGGACAACAAGGGAGGGATGAGTACCATGGTAGAGTCATGACGGTAGAACAAAGGGAGGGTGGAGTACCATGGTAGAGTCATGACTGGACAACAAGGGAGGGGTGAGTACCATGATAGAGTCATGACTGGACAACAAGGGAAGGGTGAGTACCATGGTAGAGTCATGACGGGACAACAAGGGAGGGATGAGTACCATGGTAGAGTCATGACGGTAGAACAAGGGAGGGGTGAGTACCATGATAGAGTCATGACGGTAGAACATGGGAAGGGTGAGTACCATGGTAGAGTCATGACGGGACAACAAGGGAGGGGTGAGTACCATGGTAGAGTCATGACGGTAGAACAAGGGAAGGGTGAGTACCATGGTAGAGTCATGACGGGACAACAAGGGAGGGGTGAGTACCATGGTAGAATCATGACGGTAGAACAAGGGAAGGGTGAGTAGCATGGTAGAGTCAAGACGAGACAACAAGGAAATGGTGAGCACCCATGGTAAAGTTATGACGGCATCTAACATATCTTTATTTGAAACGTACACTTACGCAGTAATGTTTACTTTGAGCTTGTTTTCTTACATAATAATATTAGAAAATAGATCAAATCTGTTAAGCATAATTACACATGATATTTTATAAAATATCAGAAATTATATTTGAGGAATAATGTATGACCGTACATATCTGTGTGCTGCTTCAGTACATCACCCAGATGGTGTTCTGCATCTTGACCCTGGTCATCATGGGCATCATATTCTTCTTCTGTCTGCTGATCATCGGGGCCTTCGCAAGCCAGGACCAGCAGTTCTGTACCACCCAGCAATCCTCGTGCGTGTGTAGGTCAGTACACCTCTGTAAGTCGGGGTCAGTACACCTCTGTCAGTCGGGGTCAGTACACATCTGTAATTTGGGGTCAGTACACCTCTGTAAGTCGGGGTCAGTACACCTCTGTAGGCCGTGGTCAGTACACCTCTGTAAGTCGGGGTCAGTACACCTCTGTAGGCCGTGGTCAGTACACCTCTGTAAGTCGGGGTCAGTACACCTCTGTAAGTCGGGGTCAGTACACATCTGTAAGTCGGAGTCAGTGCACCTCTGCTATAGGCTGTGTGTGCTATATAGGGCTGGGTATTGCAGAGAATTTTCATATTGCAATATATTGCGATGCGAAAGCATATATTGCGATATGTATTGCAATATATTGCAAGAAGTTCTTTTTTAACAAAAAACTACTTATAATCGAGTTAATGCCTGATTTATAAAGCAAAAACACAACATGTCACCATGCTTGAATAAGCTTTAATAAAAACTTTTAATCATGACAAAATAAAAATGTAAATAATATTTGGCACAAATAAGAAAAGGAAAGGAACAATTTATAAAACGGAAGTATCCGAAGATTTCCGAGTGTTACGAAGTCTTTTCGAATGCATGTCAAAATACCGGTTTTCAATCAGCATATCGCAATACGTATCGTTTTCATGTCTGAACCGGTATATACTGGTAAACCGGTTATATTGCGCAGCACTAGTGCTATATGCGGTGTTTTCTATAAACGGTGTTTGCTGTACGAGTGTTCTCAGTGAGCGATGTGTGCAGTACGAGTGTTCTCAGTGAGCGATGTGTGCAGTACAAGTGTTCTCAGTGAGCGGTGTGTGCAGTACAAGTGTTCTCAGTGAGCGATGTGTGCTGCAGAAGTGTTCTCAGTGAGCAGTGTGTGCTGTACGAGTGTTCTCAGTGAGCGGTGTGTGCTGTACGAGTGTTCTCAGTGAGCGGTGTGTGCTGTACGAGTGTTCTCAGTGAGCGGTGTGTGCTGTACGAGTGTTCTCAGTGAGCGGTGTGTGCAGTACGAGTGTTCTCAGTGAGCGGTGTGTGCTGTACGAGTGTTCTCAGTGAGCGGTGTGTGCTGTACGAGTGTTCTCAGTGAGCGGTGTGTGCAGTACGAGTGTTCTCAGTGAGCGGTGTGTTGCTGTACGAAGTGTTCTCAGTGAGCGATGTGTGCAGTACAGAGTGTTCTCAGTGAGCGGTGATGTGCAGTACGGTGTTCTCAGTGAGCGGTGTGTGCTGTACAGGTGTTCTCAGTGAGCGGTGTGTGCTGTACGAGTGTTCTCAGTGAGCGGTGTGTGCTGTACGAGTGTTCTCAGTGAGCGGTGTGTGCTGTACAAGTGTTCTCAGTGAGCGGTGTGTGTTGTACAAGTGTTCTCAGTGAGCGATATGTGCGTAATACGAGTGTTCTCAGTGAGCGGTGTGTGCAGTGCGAGTGTTCTCAGTGAGCGATATGTGTGCAGTACGAGTGTTCTCAGTGAGCGGTGGTAATTGCTGTACGAGTGTTCCTCAGTGAGCGATGTGTGCTGTACGAGTGTTCTCAGTGAGCGGTGTGTGCTGTACAAGTGTTCTCAGTGAGCGGTGTGTGCTGTACAAGTGTTCTCAGTGAGAGGTGTGTGCTGTACGAGTGTTCTCAATGAGCGGTGTGTGCTGTACAAGTGTTCTCAGTGAGCGGTGTGTGCTGTACGAGTGTTCTCAGTCAGCGATGTGTGCGGTACAAGTGTTCTCAGTGAGCGATGTGTGCAGTACAAGTGTTCTCAGTGAGCGGTGTGTGCTGTACAAGTGTTCTCAGTGAGCGGTGTGTGCTGTACGAGTGTTCTCAGTGAGCGATGTGTGCTGTACGAGTGTTCTCAGTGAGCGGTGTGCGCTGTACGAGTGTTCTCAGTGAGCGGTGTGTGCTGTACAAGCGTGTTCTCAGTGAGCGGCGTGTGCTGTACACAAGTGTTCTTGGTGAGCGGTGTGGGTGCTGTACCGAGCGTTCTCAGTTGAGCGGTGTGTGCTGTACACGTTGCATGTTCCAACAGTGAGCGTGTGTGCTGTACAAGTGTTCTCAGTGAGCGACGTGTGCTGTAGAAGTGTTCCAGCATATCAGTGAGCGGTGTGTGTTATACGTAAAGTGTTCTCAGTGAGCGGTGTGCAACATACGAGTGTTCTCATTGAGCGATGTGTGCTGGGTGGGAAGTGTTCTCAGTGAGCTTGGTGTGTTATTGGTACGACAGTGTTCTCAGTTGAGCGGTTATACGCCATCGCATATACTTGAGTGTTCTCAGTGAGCGGTGTTATTATTCCGCTGTGTACGAGTGTTCTCAGTGAGCGGCGTGTGCTGGTCTCGGTACTTGCCACCGGTAGGTGGGTGTTTTTCATCGGTCTGTTCAATACTCAGTATTATTTGTGGTTTCATATCATATACTTGGGTGGATGTTATACGCAACATATCATATACTTGGGTGGGTGTTATACGCAACATATCATTTATACTTGGGTGGATGTTATACGCAACATATCATATACTTGGGTGGGTGTTATACGCAACATATCATATACTTGGGTGGGTGTTATACGCAACATATCATATACTTGGGTGGGTGTTATACGCAACATATCATATACTTGGGTGGATGTTATTCGCAATTAAGTTCTATGTATTGGAATATTTTGTATATTGCCCTGTGAAGATCCGCGTTAGAACAGGTCTTCATCAACCCATGCTTGTCGTAAGAGGTGAGTTTCGGGATTAGGTCAGGCTTGCTTATTTGATTGATTGCGCAGATTCATGTTCATTATATCATTCAATGGATTGTCTGGACCAGATTCTATTACATGTATTACAGTCCACCATCAAATAGCTGGACAATTGCTGAGTACGGCATTAGACAGCAAACAAAACAAAACAAAGTTACATGAACTTTGGTGTTATACACTTGAGTGGTTGGTATATGTGGCTATGTGACGTACGTGGGTGATGTTCGTGGTTATATGATCGTATTTTATGACATGATGTATGTGTTGATATATTGCCCGTTGGTGGGTGATGTACGTGAAATGTGACTTACGAGGTGATGTATTGACCGTGTGTGAGTGTAAGTGGAATGTGACTTACGAGGTGATGTATTGACCGTGTGTGAGTGATGTACGTGGGAATGTGACTTACGAGGTGATGTATTGACCGTGTGTGAGTGATGTACGTGGGAATGTGACTTACGAGGTGATGTATTGACCGTGTGTGAGTGATGTACGTGGGAATGTGACTTACGAGGTGATTTATTGACCGTGTGTGAGTGATGTACGTGGGAATGTGACTTACGAGGTGATTTATTGACCGTGTGTGGAGTGATGTACGTGGGAATGTGACTTACGAGGTGATGTATTGACCGTGTGAGTGATGTACGTGGGAATGTGACTTACGAGGTGATTTATTGACCGTGTGTGAGTGATGTACGTGGGAATGTGACTTACGAGGTGATTTATTGACCGTGTGTGAGTGATGTACGAGTGTTCTCAGTGAGCGGTGTGTGCTGTACACGTGTTCTCAGTGAGCGGTGTGTGCTGTACAAGTGTTCTCAGTGAGCGACGTGTGCTGTAGAAGTGTTCTCAGTGAGCAGTGTGTGCTGTATAAGTGTTCTCAGTGAGCGGTGTGTGCTGTACGAGTGTTCTCATTGAGCGATGTGTGCTGTACGAGTGTTCTCAGTGAGCGGTGTTTGCTGTACGAGTGTTCTCAGTGAGCGGTGTGTGCTGTACGAGTGTTCTCAGTGAGCGGTGTGTGCTGTACGAGTGTTCTCAGTGAGCGGCGTGTGCTGGTCTCGGTACTTGCCACCGGTAGGTGGGTGTTTTTCATCGGTCTGTTCAATACTCAGTATTATTTGTGGTTTCATATCATATACTTGGGTGGATGTTATACGCAACATATCATATACTTGGGTGGGTGTTATACGCAACATATCATTTACTTGGGTGGGTGTTATACGCAACATATCATATACTTGGGTGGGTGTTATACGCAACATATCATATACTTGGGTGGGTGTTATACGCAACATATCATATACTTGGGTGGGTGTTATACGCAACATATCATATACTTGGGTGGATGTTATTCGCAATTAAGTTCTATGTATTGGAATATTTTGTATATTGCCCTGTGAAGATCCGCGTTAGAACAGGTCTTCATCAACCCATGCTTGTCGTAAGAGGTGAGTTTCGGGATGGAAGTCAGGCTTGCTTATTTGATTGATTGCGCAGATTCATGTTCATTATATCATTCAATGGATTGTCTGGACCAGATTCTAGTATTACATGTATTACAGTCCACCATCAAATAGCTGGACAATTGCTGAGTACGGCATTGACAGCAACAAAAACAAAACAAAGTTACATGAACTTTGGTGTTATACACTTGAGTGGTTGGTATATGTGGCTATGTGGACGTAATGTGGGTGATGTTCGTGGTTATATGACGTATTTTTATGACATGATGTATGTGTTGATATATTGCCCGTTGGTGGGTGATGTAATGTGAGAATGTGATTTTACGAGGTGATGTATTGACCGTGTGTGAGTGTAAGGGAATGTGACTTACGAGGTGATGTATTGACCGTGTGTGGAGTGATGTACGTGGGAATGTGACTTACGAGGTGATGTATTGACCGTGTGTGAGTGATGTATGGGAATGTGACTTACGAGGTGATGTATTGACCGTGTGTGAGTGATGTACGTGGAATGTGACTTACGAGGTGATTTAATGACCGTGTTGAGTGATGATGCGTGTGACTTACGAGGTGATTTATTGACCGTGTGTGAGTGATGTACGTGGGAATGTGACTTACGAGGTGATGTATTGACCGTGTGTGAGTGATGTACGTGGGAATGTGACTTACGAGGTGATGTATTGACCGTGTGTGAGTGATGTACGTGGAATGTGATACACGTAACGTTGGTGGGGATGTACGTAGAAAAGCATGTGATGGTAGATGCTTGATGCACGTGAGTATGTGATGCATGGGGGTGGGCGATACACGTGGCTGATGTACTTGGAAATGCAATGTACGTTGTGATGTATTGTACGTGAGTGCGTGGTGTACGTGGGAAGGTGATGCACGTGGATTGTGTACTTATGTGGGTTTTTTCTGTGCAGCAACGGAGGTGGGAGTTCGGCGTACACCTGTGAAATACTGAACGAATTGAGCAGCTTGGGTCAGTCCATCGTTGCTATGGTTATTTTAGGATGGATATTCACTCTTGTGGCGACGATCCTTGGAGGAATCCTTGCATGTCGACGTGAGGTAATACCATTCATCACCTTTAAAGAACTCAAATATTCTGTCGAAATCGATCATCAGAAAAGTGAAAGTAGACCTTTATTGTTTGTAAAATATATATATAACATCTTATTATGCAAATACAAGTCACTTGAAAGCCCTCTACGTTTGTGTGTATGTGCGTGTGCGTGTGCGTAATCCATAGACATGTCTCGCTATACTGTTTCAGCGTGTACAGCCAGGGTTCGTAATGCAGCCGGCCATCAACGCGACTGTTGTGCACACCAGCACCATGGGCCACATGGGTCAGCCTCCCCCACAATACCCGCCCCAGCAAGCCCCGCCCCCTCAGTACCCGCAACAACCCTCACAGTACATGTGAGGACGTCACAGCGAGTGTCCTCAGTCCACGTAACAACCGTCACATTCACCACAGTCCACGTAACAACCGTCACAATCACCACAGTCAACGTAACAACCGTCACATTCACCACAGCCTACGTAACAACCGTCGCATTCACCACAGCAGAGGTAACAACCTTCACATTCACCATAGCCCACGTAACAACCTCTGAAGTCACCACAGTCCACGTAACAACCTTCACATTCACCACAGCCCACGTAACAACCTTGCAGTCACCACAGTCCACGCAACAATCGTCACATTCACCACAGCCCACGTAACAACCTCTGCAGTCACCACAGTCCACGTAACAACCGTCACATTCACCACAGTCCACGTAACAACCGTCACATTCACCACAGCAGAGGTAACAACCTTCACATTCACCACAGCAGAAGTAACAACCTTCACATTCACCACAGTCCACGTAACAACCTTCACATTCACCACAGTCCACGTAACAACCTTCACATTCACCACAGTCCACGTAACAACCGTCACATTCACCACAGCCTACGTAACAACCGTCACATTCACCACAGTCCACGTAACAACCGTCACATTCACCACAGCCCACGTAACAACCTCTGCAGTCACCACAGTCCACGTAACAACCGTCACATTCACCACAGCAGAAGTAACAACCTTCACATTCACCACAGCAGAAGTAACAACCTTCACATTCACCACAGTCCACGTAACAACCTTCACATTCACCACAGTCCATGTAACAACCTTCACATTCACCACAGTCCACGTAACAACCGTCACATTCACCACAGCCCAGGTAACAACCGTCACATTCACCACAGCCCACGTAACAACCTCTGCAGTCACCACAGTCCACGTAACAACCGTCACATTCACCACAGTCCACGTAACAACCGTCACATTCACCACAGCCCACGTAACAACCTCTGCAGTCACCACAGTCCACGTAACAACCGTCACATTCACCACAGTCCACGTAACAACCGTCACATTCACCACAGCCCGTGTTACAACCTCTGCAGTCACCACAGCCCACGTAACAACCTTCACATTCACTACAGCAGAGGTAACAACCTTCACATTCACCACAGTCCATGTAACAACCTTCACATTCACCACAGCAGAGGTAACATCCTTCACATTCACCACAGTCCACGTTACATCCTTCACATTCACCACAGTCCACGTAACATCCTTCACATTCACCACAGTCCACGTAACAACCTTCACATTCACCACAGCCCACGTAACAACCTTCACATTCACCACAGCCCACGTAACAACCTTTGCGTTCACCACAACAGATGTAACAGCCATCGCATTTACCACAGTCTTTGTAAAAACCAAACGTTTTTTTCAAAAATAAAACCAAATAGAGGTAGTTGTACCTGTATGAACGACGAGTCATAATAGGGCACGCTGGGTGGAGAGGCTACTGAAGTCATCCTAGGACATGCTAGATGGAAAGGCGACTGAAGTCATCCTAGGACATGCTAGATGGAAAGGCTACTGAAGTCATCCGAGGACATTTTAGATGGAAAGGCTACTGAAGTCATCCTAGGACATGTTAGATGTAAAGGCTACTGAAGTCATCCGAGGACATTTTAGATGGAAAGGCTACTGAAGTCATCCTTGGACATGCCTGATGGAAAGGCTACTGAAGCCATCCTAGGACATTTTAGATGGAAAGGCTACTGAAGTCATCCTAGAACATGCTAGATCGGAAGGCTACTGAAGTCATCCTAGAACATGCTAGATCGGAAGGCTACTGAAGTCATCCGAGGACATGCTAGATGGAAAGGCGACTGAAGTCATCCGAGGACATGCTAGATGGGAAGGTTACTGAAGTCATCCTAGGACATGCCTGATGGAAAGGCTACTGAAGTCATCCTTGGACATGCTAGATGGAAAGGCTACTGAAGCCATCCTAGGACATTTTAGATGTAAAGGCTACTGAAGTCATCCTAGAACATGCTAGATCGGAAGGCTACTGAAGTCATCCTAGGACATGCTAGATGGAAAGGCTAGTGAAGCCATCTTTGGACATGCCTGATGGAAAGGCTACTGAAGCCATCCTAGGACATTTTAGATGGAAAGGCTACTGAAGTCATCCTAGAACATGTTAGATCGGAAGGCTACTGAAGTCATCCTAGAACATGCTAGATCGGAAGGCTACTGAAGTCATCCGAGGACATGCTAGATGGAAAGGCGACTGAAGTCATCCGAGGACATGCTAGATGGGAAGGCTACTGAAGTCATCCTAGGACATGCCTGATGGAAAGGCTACTGAAGTCATCCTTGGACATGCTAGATGGAAAGGCTACTGATTTCATCCTAGGACATTTTAGATGGAAAGGCTACTGAAGTCATCCTAGAACATGCTAGATCGGAAGGCTACTGAAGTCATCCTAGGACATGCTAGATGGAAAGGCTACTGAAGCCATCCTTGGACATGCCTGATGGAAAGGCTACTGAAGCCATCCTAGGACATTTTAGATGGAAAGGCTACTGAAGTCATCCTAGAACATGATAGATCGGAAGTCTACTGAAGTCATCCTAGGACATGCTAGATGGAAAGGCTACTGAAGTCATCCTAGGACATGCTAGATGGGAAGGCTACTGAAGTCATCCTAGGACATGCTAGATGGAAAGGCTACTGAAGTCATCCGAGGACATTTTAGATGGAAAGGCTACTGAAGTCAGCCTTGGACATGCCTGATGAAAAGGCTACTGAAGCCATCCTAGGACATTTTAGATGGAAAGGCTACTGAAGTCATCCTAGAACATGCTAGATCGGAAGGCTACTGAAGTCATCCGAGGACATGCTAGATGGGAAGGCTACTGAAGTCATCCGAGGACATGCTAGATGGGAAGGTTACTGAAGTCATCCTAGGACATGCCTGATGGAAAGACTACTGAAGTCATCCTAGGACATTTTAGATGGAAAGGCTACTGAAGCCATCCTAGGACATTTTAGATGGAAAGGCTACTGAAGTCATCCTAGAACATGCTAGATCGGAAGGCTACTGAAGTCATCCTAGGACATGCTAGATGGAAAGGCGACTGAAGTCATCCGAGGACATGCTAGATGGAAAGGCTACTGAAGTCATCCTAGGACATGCTAGATGGAAAGGCTACTGAAGTCATCCGAGGACATTTTAGATGGAAAGGCTACTGAAGTCATCCTAGGACATGCTAGATGGGAAGGTTACTGAAGTCATCCGAGGACATGCTAGATGGGAAGGTTACTGAAGTCATCCTAGGACATGCCTGATGGAAAGGCTACTGAAGTCATCCTAGGACATGCCTGATGGAAAGGTTACTGAAGCCATCCTAGGACATTTTAGATGGAAAGGCTACTGAAGTCATCCTAGAACATGCTAGATCGGAAGGCTACTGAAGTCATCCTAGGACATGCTAGATGGAAAGGCGACTGAAGTCATCCTAGGACATGCCTGATGGAAAGGCTACTGAAGTCATCCTAGGACATGCCTGATGGAAAGGCTACTGAAGTCATCCGAGGACATTTTAGATGGAAAGGCTACTGAAATCATCCTAGGACATGCTAGACGAAAAGGCTACTGAATTCATCCTAAGACGTGCTAGATGGAAAGGTTACTGATGCCATCCTAGGACATTTTAGATGGAAAGGCTACTGAAGTCATCCTTGGACATGCCTGATGGAAAGGCTACTGAAGCCATCCTAGGACATTTTAGATGGAAAGGCTACTGAAGTCATCCGAGGACATGCTAGATGGAAAGGCTACTGAAGTCACCCGAGGACATGCTAGATGGAAAGGCTACTGAAGCCACCCGAGGACATGCTAGATGGAAAGGGCTACTGAAGTCAGGACATGCTAGATGGAAAGGCTACTGATTTCATCCGAGGACATGCTAGATGGAAAGGCTACTGATGTCACCCGAGGACATGCTAGATGGAAAGGCTACTGAAGCCATCCGAGGACATGCTAGATGGAAAGGCTACTGAAGTCATCCTAGGACATGCTAGATGGAAAGGCTACTGAAGTCATCCTAGGACATGCTAGATGGAAAGGCTACTGAAGCTATCCGAGGACATTTTAGATGGAAAGGCTACTGAAGTCATCCTAGGACATGCCTGATGGGAAGGCTACTGAAGTCATCCGAGGACATGCTAGATGGAAAGGCTACTGAATTCATCCTAAGACGTGCTAGATGGAAAGGCTACTGAAATTATCCGAGGACATGCTAGATGGAAAGGCTACTGAAGTCATCCGAGGACATGCTAGATGGAAAGGCTACTGAAGTCACCCGAGGACATGCTAGATGGAAAGGCTACTGAAGTCACCCGAGGACATGCTAGATCGAAAGGCTACTGAAGCCATCCGAGGACATGCTAGATGGAAAGGCTACTGATTTCATCCTAGGACATGCTAGATGGAAAGGCTACTGATGTCACCCGAGGACATGCTAGATGGAAAGGCTACTGAAGCCATCCGAGGACATGCTAGATGGAAAGGCTACTGATGTCACCCGAGGACATGCTAGATGGAAAGGCTACTGATGATGCGTAAGGCCTCTCTGACATCGTTAATCTGTTTATATGTTCATGAAATCTAAGGCGAAATGCCTTGGGTGTATTTTCTTTGTCAACTTGGTATTTTTTATTTATGGTAAACTTGAAACCGTCCAGAGCTTGACGTGATATTTATGCCTTCAGTCTGTCTTGAGATAACACTTTTACTGTACACTCAAAGAGGTATGAGAGTGATATATACTGTGATATTCTACTACTGAAAACATTCACACTCATATACACCAGATTCTGGAATATTTGCTGGCTATTTTTATATAAAGTGATAATTTCTTTAATGTTAATATTGTGCATTCTATTGTTAAGACAAGATATTTGTATATCTGTCCAGGTGTGGTTACACCATGCTGAACGTTTTGTATTATTCTTGACCAGTGACCAGAAATAAATTCTGCCCAACATGATGTGCTGTCTGTTGGTTAATCAGGACGACATACTGTTATATCAGTGCCGGTGTAAGATTGAAAACATACCCGCGTTGAAAAGGTACCCGGCGGGTACTTTTTCAACATTGAATTATTACCCGGACTCACTTTTCAACGCCCGGGGTCTTTTTTCAACATTGAATATTTACCTGGCAGCTATTGAAAATAAACCCGGATCACGTATTGAAAAGATACCCTCGTTGAAAAATGACCCTCGCTGTTTCTACACTGTCAAGTAAGATACATATGTTAAGATATATACGCGTATGCAATACCGGACATCTGTGGTTTGATGCAATGTGCGAAATAGCCACTGGTCCGCTAGTCCGTGGCGAGTAAAATTCCAGTCGGGCCATTAAATCTCCACAGTCACCGGGCCGACTGGCAAGTGAACTTTCATGGGGTGATTTTGAAAACATATAATTCTCTCCGACATGTTAACTTATAATATACTTTTAAATCATGCAAGATTATGGCCTGATAAAAATGTTCATCATATTGGCAGCTTAATGATGAAACCCGTGTCTACATTCAAATTTCGGGCTAGTGATATATTTTGTGGGCCAGAAACTTTCAGGCATAGCTTGTCCGACTGGTAAGTACAATTTGGAAACTATTTCGCACACTGCTTGGATGGTGAACATAGACACATTTTAGCTCACCTGGACAAACTTCAGATGAGCTTATGTCGTTGGCTGTATGTCCGTCGTCGTGCGACATCTGTAAACATCATTTCCGAAACTACTTAGCCGATGACGCTGAAACTTGACATACATGTTCCAAACCAAGAGGACACCAAAGGTTGTTAGAGGCATTCCGATCCAATTTCAGATATGGCGACTACAGCTCTTTAGTCCCCAATTTCTGCAGTGAATCAGCTGAAAGTTGATATATCTGTGCCAGATAGCAAACTCAACACATTTTCTTTACTTCGCCATTTTACCTCTGTTTGACCTTTTATTCGACACGGCCTTTAATTTCAGTTATATCTTTAAAACATGTTCTCTGAAACTACTATCTACTCGAGTGATGAAGCTGAACATTTTCATATATCTTCTTGCAATATGTATATGGCCATATTGAAAATGCCATTTTGACTGATTTGTGACTCATTTCTGCAGCAATTCAGCTGAAATTTACTATGTAGGTACTAAATGGTAAGAATCAACAAATATAGTGCGGGTTTTGCTGTGCATCGCATTTTACCTTCATTATAAAATTGCCATCTTGTCTCATTAGTGGCTCAGTTTCGCACCGATTCAGCTGGAATTTGTTAAATAGCAATGCGTAACGCATGCATATCATGTTATGGATTTGGCTGTGTGTTTTGTTTTGACCTCTCTCGTTGCGCTAAGCACGTTTCCGTAAACTACAGTGCCGAGGCACAACTGTTTCTGATATAGTTGTGTTATTGTAGGTCTGTGTCTCTTTGATTAATTGTATCATGGCGAGAGTACTTTTGTACTGTTGAAAATGGACCAGTAGTATGTTGCACGTTTTATAACGTATGACAGAAGTAACTTTGTCAGCGTTCCTTGAATGTTGTATACCGTGCGTGTCAAATCTCGTAGATTGTAGTAGAATTATAACTTATAGCATGAACTATTTTCAAGGGTAGATGTCCAATTTTGTTAAAACATGTTGATCACACGTTCTTTAAAATGTGAATAAAAGCGCACGGATCACAGCTTGTGAAAACCGGGCAAAACCAAAACCGTGTAAGCAAAGTATATGACGGATCTCAGACGTCCATGTGTGGTACCCAGCAGTATCTAGGTAATACAACATAACATATGCCTTTTCGGAATTCGTTCATCATGCATTGTCATTAGCAAAAGCCAATATTTCATCGTTCGAACGTAGGAATTAATATAAACTGGAAACCGTCAACATTCTCCATATACTATTGCATTTGGTGTCTGTAGACCGATATTTAAAAACATTTGACATCCTTGTAAGTGAATTGTTTTCAATGCTATCGGATATTTTAACCCCCCAAGCTTCTGACACGTACAAACATATTGGCTGAATTTGGCTGTCAAATATTAATAAAAATACTTTCATAGGTATTGGTCATAATTTCCTTAAAGGTCACATGCAACGTAAAACACAACTTTGCAGATTCTGATACCTTTCGGTATGGACATACTGAACCAACTCATCAAAAATGCAAATTCAACTTATCAAGTTGAAAAATAACGCGATGAAAAAAACCGCGCGAAATCGGAGTTCAAACGATTCACTAATTTTCCCCCAGCACTTTTGGGAAAAAGTGGTTTCAACAGTTGGGCTGCGCTGCGCTGGGCTGCACTCATAGTCACATGCGCAGTGAAATAGGTTCGCACAGCTTGGAAGCGGGTTTTCCGGTAAATACTCGGTGAAGGCTTTGGTGTGAGCTATTTTCTACGGCAGGCGCTTCCACAGGCGAGAGCTTTTTATGTTATGACTGTAGATTACCGATTTAACTGTTTATATCATTTCATTTGTCTATTTCACCACACGTTCTTCTTACCGAGTCACTTTCTCAGTTCGATACTTAAAAGCAGTGTCATTATTTAGCCCTGACAGAATTTCTAACTGTGATATAGATATGTCGTTGTCACAGACAAAACACAATGTCTATTTTACTGACACCTATGTGTCTGCCTGCCCGTCTGCTAATGACAATATTCAATACACAATTCGATCACAGACCACATGCAATTTGAACACCTATCAGGCTACACACCATAAACAAATCGCATTGATTTATGGCCTGAGTTCAGTCGCTGTCACATTATGTAATTACACAAACAGGCAGGTGTGATACTTGTACACATGACATGTTATGATGTCTATTGATTGCAAAATGTTATACACAAAAAATGAGCATGTATTTACAAAACCCAACATCTCTATATATACACACCCAATGAGCCGTGAGGGCATCTGCAAATGAACCAGCCGTTACACTTGAGTGCACACGCACCCGCTCTGACTGGGTTCGGTATCCCGGCTGCTTCGTTTCTTGGGAAGTAAACCCAAATACAAAATATTGCACTTTGATTTGCGATTGTACGCTTATAATTTTGTTTATATGGTTTTCATAATCACCAATGTTTATTATATGTGATGAATAAGTGATAATTGTGTTTTAATTATGTTTGATTTTTTTGGTTGCATGTGACCTTTAAGTTTATAGCTAATTCCATTTAAGCCTTCTTACTACGAGCTGGAAGCTCTGAGACAACTTGTCTAAGACTACAATTACAAGCGAAAACAAAACCTAGATATTTGTAGCAGTTTACGGCTTCAATGTTTCTCTCATCATAAAGCGAGTTTTCCTTAACCGCTAATTCCCCACCTCTCCTAAAAACAAGATTTTTAGTTTTATCTAAATTTACAGTTAATCACCAGTTATCTGCATACGATTTTAAAAGTGTCTATCTGGCACTGAAGACCACCAATAGTATCTGACACAAAGAATTACATCATCCGCAAATAACAACATTAGAATTTCAAGTACATCTGGAAACAATTGGTCTCCGTGTTTATCATAATTTGTGATTTCTACAGGAAGTTCATTTATAAACAATGAGGATAATATTGGACTCAACATACAACCCTGCCGTAAACCAAATGTACCGTTAACTCGGATTGAACTCTGACACACGATTTCTCTGTTTTATATATACTCATAAGAGCTTGCAACTTTGGTTTACGCCGTATGATGAAAGCAATTTCCAGAGTTTATCTGTATTTACAAAACCAAAAGCTTTTATAAAACCTTCTTCTACACAGATTTTTCTCGATGATAGCATACAATGTGAAGATATGGTAAACAACTGAATAGCCCTTCCGAAAACCAGCTTGAGTTTCAGAAGCTTTATCCATAACATATGCACATTTTGTAAGTCTTTCATTTAAAACACAAGTATATATTTTCCCGTGTGAGCTGAGTAAAGGAACTATAATTGCTCTACTCCACATTTGAGGGAAACAACCATTTAAAATATTTTATTGAACATTGCTACTCAAAGGGCATTATTTTAGATTCACTTGTTTTAATCATTTCTATAAGGACGTTATCAATACCTGGAGATGTACCATTTTTCATATGTTGGATTCAAATCACTGTTTGGACACTGTTACCCAGTGTAAAATTAAACTAAAACTACATAAATTTTGACTTACCTTTCAATCAACTAAATGTGAAATCCCCTTATAATCAACTAAACGTGAAATCCCCTTATAATCAACTAAACGTGAAATCCCCTTATAATCAACTAAACGTGAAATCCCCTTTTTAACGCAATGAGAAATGTGAAATAAACTAATAAATCATGAAGTTTAAACTTAATATGAGGAAACTGTCCATCTAGCAACTGTCAAAATGTTAATGGATAATTCTCTCGACTATGTGTATTTCTATTTCTATTTAATCTATACTTTTCTTGCTAGTTCAACATCTATCACGTGGAGAGAGTTTCCCATTAACAACCGTCACTAGCGCCTAAAACTGAAAGTTTAACATCTGTATCATACGCGGTCGACCTTCGCACAGAATCCCGTGCAGCTAATGTCCTTACCGCTCGTGTATTTGTGTTATCAAGTACTGTGTCCGAGAACATCAGTTCTTCACGGCCCCTATAGAACAGACACTAATTTTAAAAAAAATGAAAATCTAGACTTTCGCAAACGTATATTGCTTTCATATGTTATGATTAACATATATTTCAAGTTTGAACAAAATCGGTGAAGAATTGAATATTTAGAAAATTCTACCTCTACACCCGTTACATCCGTTACATAAAATACACATGGCGTGACACTCGCGATGCTAGAAACCTGATCGAAACTGGACAGCCCGATTCTACACAAAATATTGTGTTGAGCTTGTAGGTCATGCTTTTACCTTTCTGCTCATCGTATTCAATTTGTCTAACTGCATTTCATATTTGACCACTGACCCTCGCATTAGCACTACCCTCTGCTTTGAACAAACGTCTGGCCTCTCGTCGGTAAACATCGAAAATCTTGAATGTTATTTAAGCCGTTTCGAGACAATAACACATATGCCATTTGTAAACAATAACACATATGCCATTTCCAACACCGTGCGTTGATATTTCGTGTCAGCTCGCTGTTGTCTCGAAATAGTACACACAAAACATGGATCTTAACGACCAAATTGATTGAATATAGTTAGTATTAATGTAGTTTGATTAGGTATAATTCGATGATTTGGTCCCATTTCCTCCTGTTGTATGCTGGAAATAAACTGAACGCCTAGTAATAGTAACTAGACAATGGTTGTTACCACATTATATAATTAATAATAAATAGATCTAACACATTTGAAACACATAACTGATTAATTCGAAAATTTATTTATGCAAAAGTGTTAGCGTGAAAAAAATAAAAATAAAGAAGAATATATTTATTATTTTTCATACATCGTTTCAATATAACATCCATATCTTTTCTTCCATTTTGCATCGGGTTGATCATGGTGACACAATATAGGCATTGATCTTAAAGTATAACAGTAGTCAGGTATGGCAACATCTGCGTGATGCTACCGAGAAGTTGATTACACATCGGACCACTGGCGTGTTATCTACTGGATATGGAAAATCACATCACTATGACTATATAAAACTGAATATACCCCTCCAACCCCAGATACAGCAGTGGCTGCTGCAGTTTTTTATGTCATCGGAAAACGGACACATTATGAAATATTAATAGAATGAATCCGATAAACTGTTCACAGAACTACACCATGATTGCAGTAGGTTGTGAAATAATCATGGTTTGAAAAGGTGAAAAAATATCTTCACATTTCTCACATCTTGTTTTAACCAGACATATTCAAATCCAAGTCTAAACAGAATATGTTTTATATGAGTAGCCCATATGGTACAGCCAGTGTCATCCATTAGATAGCATTGGCGAGGCAGTCAGTGTTCATCCAAATACAGTAGCCTGCACCAATACTTAATATTTAACCCTTGGTGTACTCAAGTCTGAGAGGGGCTCTGACACAGTCTTCCCAAACCATAGCATTGTTTGTTGTTTTACACATTTTATGCTGTACATCTTCAATAATTTTACAATATGGGGTGCCCTTCACTTCTGCACCATACCACACTATAGAGACAATCATAGCATCAACTATCTTAAATATAACTTGGCATTGTATATTTCCAACTTTCTTTTAATACCTGTGCAATGTCTCTTTACTCTGTGTACCATGAGGAGTTTGTGCTTTAGTCCAAATAAGTTTAGGTGGTAACACAATATCCAAATATCATAAAAAGACACAATTTCGAGAGACACCATACAATTTTAATTTTTAAAACAAATCACAATAGTGAACTGGTCATTCTCCAAAATTCAAAGCAAAATCACCGATTGTGTGTTCTAATATAAGTATGTATGCACTGCTGTAAAATATAAAATAGTAAAGCAAAAAGAGTCCATTGCTGCATTTAATCAAACGTGTTACCTGCTATCTGGCTGAATAATTGTTGATATCAAATTATGTGATTATTGACATGTATCAGATCTATTCTGATATCACCAGGGTAATCATGTTCAAAATGATCAATATATAGCAAATGTATACTCTCATACTGGCTTCAAGCCATAAACACTGCAGTGGTCAGGACAGGTGTCATAAGTAAAAATCACAAATAGTGGAATGTATCTGTCTAAAAAGTTCATCTACAAATATATGTACCTTTATGGCAAGGTATGCATTTTTAGGGTAATCTATTAACATACTGATCATTCTGTGTATTTTTATATATTCAGTTTAGTAAAATAATGTGTCAAATTCATTGTATACTACTGTACATGCCCATCCCCACAACACCATACATCCCCAACACCTCAACCATACATTCCCACCCCAACAAATCTAGATCTCTACCCCCACAACCATGCATCTCTCACCCACGTGTGGTTGGGGGATTTGGGATTTGTGGTCCTTAGGGTGGAGATCTTTGGTTGTGGGGATGGGAATGTGCAGAAGTGGGATATATGGTTGTGGGGATGTAGGTTGTGGGGGTGTGGATTTGTTTTGTTTTTTTGGGGGGGTGATGTTTGGTTGTTGGGATGGGAATGTCAGGAGGTGGGATGATTTCTTGTGGGTGTGGAGATGTAGGGTTGCTTGGGTGGGGATGTGTGATAATAGGGGTGGGTTTGTATGGTTGTTTGGGCCGGGGTATGGTTGCGGGAGTGGGAATGTGCGGTGGGGATGTATTGTTGTGGGTGTGGGGATGGGTGTTTGTTCTCACAGGAAGAAGCAATCAGTTATCATCGATGGGGTAAGATCTGAGAGCAGAGAATTAAGGTATGAAGTGCCACAAGGCTCAGTCCTGGGCCCAATCCTGTTCACTGTATATACCATACCCGTTGGTGATATAGCCCGAGCCCACAATCTCAGTTATCATATCTATGCTGATGACACTCAGCTATATCTCGGATTCAAGCCACAAACTGCATCTTCTGTACAGAATACCATGCAGACAATAATACATTGCATAGCTGAGATCAAATGTTGGATGAAGGGTAATTTTCTGAAACTGAACGATGACAAAACGGAGATTCTCATCATCAGCTCCAAACAGATAAAATAAAAGTTCAAGGTCCCTGGAGTTCAAATTGGAGACACGTTTGTTCAACCAGAAAGCCATGCTCGAAATCTAGGTGTCATCTTTGACTCAACATTAAGCACGGAAAATCACGTTAGTAACATCTGCAAATCTGCAAATTTCCACCTAAGGAACATCAGACAGATTAGCAGGTACATGGACACACCATCAGTAAAATGCCTAACCCATGCATTTGAGACATCACGCCTAGACTACTGCAACAGTGTACTCTATGGAACACAACAGCAGTGCATGGACACGTTACAGCGTGTTCAAAACACAGCTGCCAGACTCGTAACACGCACACATATGTATGTGCACATAACACCAGTCCTGAAGGACTTACACTGGCTCCCGTAAAAGACAGAGTTGTATTCAAACTTCTTGTGTTGGTTTACATGTCCATTAATGGGCTTGCTCCATTCTATCTCCAGGAACTAGTCAACCTTCACAACCTTCAGATCAGCTAGTCAGCAAAGCTGAGATGTTCCATCTGTCCGAACCACAACAAACGGGGACAGAACATTTAGCAGAGCTGGTGCTGTACTCTGGAATGGACAACCTGAAAATGTTAGAAAATTGGAAAATATCAACAGTTTCCGATCTTGTCTCAAAACCATCCTCTTCAAACGAGCATTCGACTAAGCGCCCATGAGCAGCCCATGCGCTATACACATATCTAATTTGATTTGATTATTTGTTTGTTGGGGATATATGGTTGTGGGGGTTGGAATGTGCAGGGGTGGGATGTCTGGTTATTGGGGTGGGGATAAGTGGCTGTGGGGGCGAGGATGTATGATTGTTGGGGAGGGGGTATGGGTGTGGGGATATGTATGATTGTTGGGGAGGGGGTTGTGTGTGTGGGGATATGCGGACGTGCGATGTAGGGTTGGGGGTGTATGCCTGTAGGGGTGTGGATGTCCAGGCGTTATGTGTCTTGTTGGGGTGGGGATGTATGGTTATAGGGGTGGGGTGTCATGTTGTGGGATGAGATGTCTGGTTGTGGTGAAGGAACAAAGTGAAGAGAGCTTTGTGAAAGAAAACAACATAATTGCTCAGAGATGAATATTTACGGCACACAAAAGCAATAAAATAAAATTATTGCAGTTTCATTAGGATAACACTGAATATTGAGAAATGTATGTTTTTATAGCCATGACAACACCAAAAACACTATAACCGTCAGTCACCTATAGGATATCGGATCAATACAGAACAATCTCATAGGAGAGAAGGAATGTAGCCATGGTTCTGTCAATGACGTATAAAATCCACGTTCATCAATCACGGCTTTTCACCTTTTTGGTAGTGCTAGTGTCGTTTAAGTTTTTGTACTCGGTATAATTCAAAGGAAATTTATGTTGTACGAAAACTAACGTTGCTATCAAGTTTGATGTTCTATATACGCCTTAGTGGACAGGTAATAGCGGATTCATATATATACTTCAACGCGTGAAAAGGTCAAATAAAATAAAACCGCAGCTACATTAGAATATCAGTAGATTTTGCATTTTAAAAAGTGTGTATCCTTACGTTTTATTTACACCAAGGTGTGCCCCCATTTCCTGATGGACGCTCTTCAGGCCCGATTTCTCGAAACAAACTTAAGTCTGAGTTTTTACTCAAATTTGAGAAAATGTATTTCCCAGAATGAACTGAAATCGATATAAAACTCAAACATAGTAGAGAATTTGAGTTTGGTGGATAGATTACTTAAGTTGTTTGGGGTTTTTTATTTTAAAAATGCAGTTGAGTTAAAAATTCAGCTGTTTCAAATTGTCAAACTCAGTATGAAATTTGAGTTAAAACTTAAGTTTGTTTCGAGAAATCGGGACACTGGCACATCTTCCTTGTGAGGGACTCTTTGCGGTCCGGATTTGGATTTGAAAAACAGGTTGTTATCCAGATTGATTTTTAGACGCCCACTTTGGGTAGTTCCTACTGCTTTTGAAATCTTAGATATCCTTGACTTCTTGTTCTTCCACGTTGATTAAAAGTGTTGAAATGCAATGACTTTATCAGTGTTATATTCTTTTGAAATGTGTAACATTTTTATACGGACGTGGCACAGACAGGCACAGTCGTCCAACAAATGATTTATTTCGGTCTCACAGTATGTACAGCATTTTGAACAAAACATTTTGATAAAACCATAAATATGTGTACACAAGCCATTCCACACGGAATTGCGAGAGACCATATTAAAACACAAACACGAATCTATAATTAAGTTATATTGCTAGAAATATACATAAATAAGTACATGGGTAAAAAGCTAATCAACGGTGTTTCAATTGGCTACGTACGTTTACAGCGTTAGAAACAGCGAGGGTCATTATTCAACGAGGGTATCTTTTCAATACGTGACCCGGGTTATTTTTCAATAGCAGCCGGGTAATTATTCAATGTTGAAAAAAGACCCCGGGCGTTGAAAAGTGAGTCCGGGTAATAATTCAATGTTGAAAAAGTACCCGCCGGGTACCTTTTCAACGCGGGTATGTTTTCAATCTTACACCGGCACGAAACCTGCTGCATTGGTACTTCTTTACTGAGCTCAGGTGGTTGTCCATGTTGGCACGGATCTGAAATAATCGTGATAAGTTCTTAAACCAATCACAATCTAGACTTGCCAATTCATTCTTGAGTTTCATCTCCAGGGTCTTTGAGACGGACAAATTATGTGTATACACACTTAAGTACTGCACTTTGCACGGCCATATACATGGTATTATAAAAAAAGCGGGATATTCCATGTTGGGGTGGTATCATTTGGGAAGAAAGTTCTTAAAAATATTATTACATTCACAACATGTTCTTCATTTCGTGCAATGCATTTTTCATGATGTGCACGAGAACATGGCCGTGCACAAATTTACAGTGACAGTTGTTAGTGTCCGGGGCCCTTTTCTCGAAACGTTCGTAGCCCTAAGAATTCTTAACTCTGATCGCAGCCAATGTGTTAAGAACTGACTTAAGAAGTTCGTAGGGCTACGAACATTTTAAGAAAAGCTAGCCTGCTGTATATTTCTATGAAAAGAGCTGAAAGTTGTTCTGATATTGTTTTATAACTCAGTTGAATGTTTTGGACTTTTTGTGACATGCGTCAGTTGGCATGTTTGAAGCTGGAACAAGACGGATCATTGTGGCATGAGCTCTTAACGTTTCACAGTCAGTAGTTGGTCACAGTCAGTAGTTGGTTACGATCACGATATCGACAGACTTATAACGCTGATGACAGACGTCGATCTGGTCGACCAAGAGAGTTGCATTGGAACGACCGTTACGCAGCCGTAGGCAAATTGGCAGTCAAATTGAAGATGAGCTTCACAGAGCTACGGGTGTTAAAGCAAGTGGACAGACAGTTCTCGGCTACACATATGCAAACTCCATGCCCGACGTCCGTATGTTATCCCACAATTGACGGGCAGTCACATTACTGCATGACGTCGTTGTTGTCATGGACGGCAGTAACAGAATGTGACGCCGACGGAATGGCCGTTCCTATGACAGGACGTACGTATTGGGTGGCTCAGTCATGGTGTGGGGTGGGATTATTGTAACTGCCACAATATCTTTACATGCTATTCACGGACATGGCACTGGACAATCTGTTTGATTGGCATTTAGAAGTTGGTGACTAATAAGAAAGTAAGATTGTTTATGGATAACAACTTCTTTTATTATATATGATGCGACGTTTCGGTATGAATTCTTATACCGTTGTCAAGCAAGAGTGAAGTACTACAGCACAGAACAGACTTATATACATCAACAGGGATTAAGTAATAACAACATGTAGGTATGAATCAAGGGGATTAACAACAACAACAGGGCACGGTGGTAATAATGTAGTGACAATAGGAGGAAGCCAATGGTCCTAGAGGCAGAAACAAAATATACATGGCTGATGAGATTAATTAGCAATGATAGCTGGAGTGCTCTAATCTGTTGTTTTTATCAGTTCATTGTATGCAGAAGGGATGAGATATCCCTGGTCTCTGTTGATTGAGGGCTTGTGTCTCCGGATTTGAACTGCTTCTGCAAGTTTTCTTTTGGTGAAGTCCTGGTAGTTTTTCGATAATGTCTCTACATTGTCCCAAATTATGTTGTGATTGGGACAGTTGATGATTTGGTCTGATATTGCTGATTCTCTGTCAGATTTAGTGGTAGATGATAAGTGTTCTTTGGTTCTGATATTTATGGGCCGGGAGGTTTCGCCAACATAGGCCTCGTCACAGTCACAGTTGATTCTGTAGACAACACCTTTGGGTTGATGTTGTCGTTAGAGGTGTTCCTGCCATTAGCTTTCATTAGGGTTTTCAGTGGTGTAGAGCTGGTAAAGTAGGTTTCGATGCCTGCTTGTCGCTTCAGGAAACGGCTGATGTGGTGGGAGGTCTTCCCTATGAAGGGAAGGGAGATACGAATAGGTGCTGGTTCAGGTTTGTTGGAGGCCGGTTTTCTTGTTGGGTGGAGTGAGGAGCTGATAATTTCATCGACTAGCTATGACAGGTAGTGGTTGAACTTGGTGAAAACATGGCGGAGGTGCTGTATTTCTGTAGTGGGACTGGTGGAAGAGAGGTTGATGGCTCGTCTGGTGAGGGTGGAGATAATGCCAGTTTTGGTTCTCAAAGGGTGGTCGAGTCCATACCGAAACGTCGCATCATATATAATAAAGTTGTTATCCATAAACAATCTTACTTTCTTATATGTAACTGGACAGTAGTACGGAGACAATATCCTGGGGGGGGGCACGTGTGGTGCCATTCGTGCGCCGACATTGGCATTGTTCAGGATAACAACGCAAAAATACACGGGTTCGTATTGTTTGATTACCTTCAATTGGAGAACATAAGCACCTTACCATGGTCAGCACTCAGTCCGGAGGTCTAAAATATCCTTGGTCAGCACGTACATCACTGTCACCAACCGCTGACCAGTCTCCACGAACTCGCGCTGCCCTGCAGCAAGAGTGGCATGGACCTGAATCAAGCTGACATTGGAGGTCTGATTAGGAGAATGCCTTGTGGAACCGGGGTCGTCTTGAGGTGAGGTGAGGTAAAATTGGGTTTTACGTCGTGCTTGAGAATATTTCGCTCATATGACGACGTGCATGCGTGTGTATGTGTATGTGCGGCTGCTTGTACTAGCCCAGACTGAAGCTGTTTTATAGTGCTAGCCTACTGACATACCATGCCGCAGTGAAGCATGAATACCCCACTCAGACACATTATACTGACTCTGAGCCGACCAGTCCTTGTTGTACCCATTAATGCCGAGCGCCAGGCAGGGACCAACAAGTACCATATTTTAACGTCTTTTGGTATGACGCGGTCGGGGAGCGAACCCGCGACCTTCCGCTCTCCGGGCGGACGCTCTAACCACTACACCACGGAGGTGGTCGGGTCGTCTTGAGAATGGTGGCGATAAAGATGAGTTTGACTTTCCGTGGTAAATGATGAGATCGACCGTAGGGTGCTCAGGCCAGTCATCTGAGATCATGACGTTCAACGAATGCAAATCTTAGTCTGATGTCCTTGTAGTAACTTCAAGAAATTACCTTGCCGAAGAATGGGATGGACTGAATTAGGGCTGGGACGGGTAACCCGGATACCCGGGACGGGTGGATAATGAGTTGGACACGGGTACCCATCCCAATACCCGGACCCGTTATGATAATATGACTATTAGATTAAACAAAAATTGTAGCCTCCGAGCTGAAGAATATATTGCCATTTATTACAAATTTGATGTCAGGAATTACCATAACGGGTATCCAGGTAGCGTAGGGTAATAGGGGGTGGGGTACCGGGTAGAAAATTTGGACCCGTCCCTGCCCTAGAGTTTGAGTAGTCTTGGTAAAAATTAATTATGCGATTGACAGTAGGGCGCTTTGGCCAATCATATAGCACAATCTGATGTCATCTGACATTCAACAAGGAATGGAAATCTTAGCCAGATGTCCTTAACTATTTATCTCATGAAAGATAAATAATATCAATAGTTGTGACATCTCTATATGGTATGTCCCCTACTTTATTAATAGTATACTTGAAATAAGACACACACACATTAGAACTGCATAGATTTTATTTCAATAATAACCTGGATTATGCATTTTCATAAAAATATAATCTATGGGCAAAAATATACACTTAATACCCAAAATGAAAGCCAACAAGGATTTTGTCAAATGTATTCCATATTACACAGCAGTGAACCATCTCTCTCAACAAGGGTGGTGTACAGCATCATTAAGCCCACGGTATGAAACATTCATTGTCCAACAACTAGCTAGTAGAGGCTACAAAGGACATGTGACCTCGCCATTTACCAATACAACTTATTCCCGAAACAAAAACAGACAAAATGATCAATTCTGGCAGATACTGATAGATGGTAGGGTCAAAGGAACAAATGAAGCGTGTTTAGCTTGGGTTGATGAAACTGACTTGTTGCAAACCGTGGTAATATCGCTCACTCAGTTTGAAATATTACGAGGCTATTACTTGTTTTTGTAATATTGTCAATATTGATTTTATATGTTTAGGGAGTTAGTATATATGCATGCTTATCAACACCTTCCCAGGGGGTTAACAGACTATACAAGTCCAGTCACCACCCGGAGACCGGAATTCCACAGTTATATTTTGTTTGGACTAAAGACTCTTTATAGTGCAATCAAAATCTTGTAACAAAATCCACCCATTTTGTGCAACTAACATGGAGAGTTTAGTCATTTGCAGCATTGTCAAAACTTGCATACGATCAGCTGGGCTTTATCCAGCAGTGAAATTCCTGAGTGGAAACAAGTTTATATTGTGTCTTGCCATGGGAAGATAGTTTATTAGTAGTATTAATACTAATGCATGTCAAATCATTACAAACTGAGTATCAAGGTCTCCTTGAACCCCATGAGTGGAGAATGTCATGTTAGACAAGCATAGATAACAATGCCCAGGACAAGAAGAAATCAGGTCACAACTTTCATCATGGCCAAGCAAGATTAAAGATTAGGAATGTCCACAGCTACTAATAAATAACATACATGCAGAACATGGTTACATGTAACTTGTAACAGCTCCTACAATAGAAGTGGTATAAAAAGCTATGATAAGATGTATTTTCTCATAAAATATATGCCCCACACCATATCAATGTTGAGTGACAATTTTCTAAATATTCAAACAACACTCTCGATGTATCCTTTCAACTTGTGTACCTGTATTTTTTCTTTAACAACTCTTCATTTACTTATTGAGTGTAGGCAGCAGACATACACAAAATACATAAGCAAGGTGACCTGTCTATTGACAACAACAGGGAGTAGGGAATGGAAAGGCTTAAAGGGTGGTAGTGTTGCTACTATTGTCGTTGTGGACAGGGGGTAGGTTTGTAGTGATGAAATAATTTATAACTTTAACAAAATAGTCTTCTTAGCCTGAATTAAATACAACTTTGGAAACTCATTTGTTGTATAATTACAGATAACTTCACTGAAACTGAAGGACATCAACCAAAACAGGACATGCTAAATATGCATTTCATCTACAGGAGGATAATTTTGTGAAAGTCAAGCCTATCCATGCACCAAACCATCCTTCATTTGCTAAGGTCTTCAACCTCAAGGGTTGGCCCATAAACATGGATGCATTTCACTAAAAAGCCAGTGTACCATCCAACTTGTCTGAAGGATATGTGAGGTATGGTTACACCACGAGTGACTCGGCAAATCATATTTCCTTGAGGACATAATGCCAACTGTCAAAAATGTTCTTATCTTCAGTATTCAGACACAAATGACCACAGGTAAACACCGGAGGTCCATCTGTCTGTCTGTAATGCCAACTGAAGGACTGAAGACTACAATACACTTCACTGGCCAAGCCATCAAAAGCACCAGACTTCACTGAGCTGAAGTTCCATCTCATGATAGTTATCATACCAATAAGATCTAAGCTGTTTCAAGGTTTGTCTGCACCATAATACTGATCCTGGGTTTCACACAGTAGGCAAATGTCATGCGTAACTCCAGGCTTTCCTCCCTCATCAACCAGACCTGCCACGGTATTACTGAAAAACTGTTCATAGCGGCATTAAACCCTACTGACTCACTGGACTATAGTATCAGGAGGACCTATTTTAGCTGAACATGTACATGCTGAGATCAAAATTAACAACAGAGTAATTCTTGACATGGTAAATAGGAATTGATTCAGAGAACATAGCTAATCACAAGGTTTGCAGGAAGACATGGACTGAAACTGTACCACAGACTTCCCTGATCACCATGACAACAGTTTCAAACACCATGGGACACTCTTCTCGAAAGAAGTAAAGGACAACAAAATACCTTCACATTGCTGAAGTTAATCTGATTCTGTCATATTTATGCCTTGACAGACTACCTATAGTAATATGGAAGTGTAGAGGGTCCTTTACTTCTTTCAAGTAGTATACTTACCCTGCTGTTTCTGTCCAAACTTTCTAGAAACATTTGGGATGTATGAGAATAAAATCACTTCACATGTTATTTGAACTTTACAGTTTTACTGTATGTAAAGGAAGAATGTAAACAAGTAAATAAAGGAATGCATGGAATATGAACAATATACACTTGAGGTATGATAGCATGGGATATAGCAGGAGGCAAACATTGCCCTATCTACGTAACATCACAAGAATCTACAGAAGCCTCCCCTGGAACCACAGCTGTATTTGTAGTCAGTACTAGTACTGTCCCCAGCAGCAGCTACCCTCATGACAGTCCCAGATTTACTACCAATGATACAAATGACATGGCTTTATTAGAATGGTCTACGAGGACTAACTTTTGACACCAAGTATGAGAGATTGTTTCTGTGAACAGCTGAAGCATAAAGATGAATATAATGCCATAAAAGAGACAGACTCCAAATATGTGGAACAGATCTAAAGACAAAATTGTATGTTGGACACTTCAGCATCATGTAGTGCTCCAAGAATGGACCTAGCATACATTCTATATAACATACACACTTTGTGTAACAATGCAACAACCTAGCAGTACTCATCACAAAAGGTTCCACAGACTATAAACAAGCAGGGTTAAAAGGTCATATACAACACAAGACCTGCCATTCCCTGACATGGTAATTAAATATAAGATGTAAAAGCATGGTCAATACTACAGCTAATCTCCACTGGTTCAAAATACAAAAAAGTTATTTTCCTTTCTAAATGACCTACTTCCAGCTCGAGTAATAAGAGGTTCTAAAATAGCCAGTGATGGCTAAACAGATTGATAATCGAAATTATCACTGATAGGAAAAAAATATGAATGATTATTGATACGAAATTTGTGTCATCAATAACATAATACATAAACTGTTATATAAACTGTTAATTTACTTACACAATATACAAAGTAAGGTCTTCGGTTGCTTCAAACTTATGTTCGGAACGCTGCGCTATTAGCAATCCTTGCATAAATATGTCAACACTCACCAGTGATGTGAAATATGTTGACTTCTGTAAGCCTTTATTGACATTTTTGGTCAAAATTACTTCTCTCATATCTATCAATAATCAATCAATATTTAGACAACTGATCTATATTGACAGTCAGCCCTAAGTAAACATGCTTGAATCAGACAATCCAGAAAGATGGCAACAGACAATTTCAAAATCTGAAATTCTACACGATTATTCCAGATGTATGGAAGGCTGGGCTGGTCATCCTCTGCTGGCTGAAGGCGAGGACCAAGATGTCCTAACACCTGCCCCGACACAATGTCTCTCTACTTGTTCATCATGTACCCACGACACGATTCTGCTAAAACTGTACACATCCACAACAAATGTGTTATACAATGGGTCAGATTACCATAAAAACATAATAAAGATAAAACCAATCTGCATGATTAACAACACAGCCCAGAAGATTTGTTTCAATTTCATCTTCTGTTTTAGATTTAGTTCATACAAGACATTTGCCTAAAATTTGCCATATATCTAAATATATTTACAAGGACAACACTTTACTCCATGAAAACGAGAAACAAAATTCGATTGGCCATAAAATCATTTCTTTCAAACCTGAGGGACACAATTCATAATATTCATCACCAGGTGCATCCTCACAAACACAAAGAAACTTTACCTGGAAAAATTAACATAACATTGTGGGTACCTTAAATATCAGATGAACAGAACAGACAGGTGACAACAACAGGGAAGACTCAGGACATAGTATCAGAAAAATAGAGTAAGGACACAGAGATATATCAACATTATCCACACAGAAACAAACACAACATAATGTGATACAGTTGTGTTGAACAATAAAATACTGATTTCATCATGCATTCAGTGATTCAATCATTGAACAAGTTTGAGCAACATTTCAGAAACAGCATGACAGTACTGACCTTTTGTGTTCCACTAGTCGAAGACTAGATACAGCCTGGAAACTTGGTCATGTTGTAGTTTGTCGAAGGTGAGTACACTTACACTGTCCTACCGTTGTAGACTACACTTAAAGTCTGTCTTATCTGAATTATAGACCACCCGTGTCCGAACGGATGTCTTGATGTAGCCCGGTTGTAGGCTACACTTATAGTCTGTCTTATCTGAGTAATAAACTACTGATACAGTTACTGCTGAAAGTTAGCCTGACAGACTGCATACAGGCAGTTAATCAACACTATAATGAGATCACTCAACCTTAAGTTCCATGTCTACCAGTTGTCAGAATAAGAACACACAAGATATGGCACGCCATACGGTATATAAAACATTCCCCAACTTTTAGGCTCCACAGAGAGAGTTTGTGTAGAAAGATGCTAATAATGAGTATCTGTAGACACCATGTTTGACACCATGTTTGACACCATGTTTGACACCATGAGACAAACTCAGACCTGAATGGATATATGTGTCATTTCTACCATGGCACTTGGCACAGAAATACCTAGTGTGAGATATGAGAAAAGCTATTCTCACAAGGTCTATGCATCATGAAACTTGTAGTTCAATGAAATTAAAATGGAAACAAATAAAGATTCAATTCAAATACTTAAAACACTTAAAATAAAAGTCTAAAAGATCCAGCTTGTGAGGGGCTCACACTGACAATATCTGAGACCAATCTGTGTGATGGCTCTGTGACTAATGTCATCATAACTAAAATGATTTTACCCCAATTATTATGCTTATTAAAGTTATATTAGTCGCCACCCACATCAGTTAAACAGCTGTGGCTAATGACAAGCTATTAACATTAGCAGAATATGGTGTTTGCCAGCAAATACCAGATGACTAAGTTCTGTTGTGTTATGAAGGCAGTCAGAAGCAGCCAATGTTACCAAGATCCACGATGTCTACCCATCTGTGGGAACAAACCCATGACTCTTGGGTCTCCCCAAGATGAACAGCAATCTCTTGACTTCCTCATATATGTATACTGTAGACAAGCTGTGAGATCACAAGCAGCCATGGTGCACAGCAACCTGTTACCAAGCTGACACTGTCACCACTGGCCATCCACCACGCCCTCCGTCTTCTGCATGTCACAAAGTTGTCCTAGCAAGTGCCAATGACCGATGACACTTGCTCCATCATCTATCCTGCTGTTTCCTGCATCATGTCCACAGATAAGAAGGCAAAATGGCCTCCTTTGTTCCCACTTTCGGTGCCAGGTTTTCATACTTCAGAAAGTTCAGTGGCATGAGGACAACATAACCTTTGACCTTCTTTAGCATTTCCTCAGCTTCTGATTGGTTGGTTTCTACAAGAGGTTTCTCAGCCTGGAATTTCTTGAGGTCTGTCAAGCTGTGGACACTGTCGCATGGAATGCAGTTGAACACCTGAAATAGGAGGAGTCCACGTTCAAACACTCACACCATGGATTGTATCTATCTATGAGAATTGTTGAAACCCATTTACTTGTAAACGAAGAAAAGACATCTTAACATTCGACATTCAACAATGAACAGCCTTTGTCCTGCTTCCACAAAGTGAACCTACCTTGTCATTAGGGGTGGGTATTGCAGAGAATTTTCATATTGCGATATATTGCCATGCGAAAGCATATATTGCGATATGTATTGCAATATATTGCAAGAAGTTCTTTTTTAACAAAAAACCCTACTTATAATCGAATTAATGCTTGATTTATAAAGCAAAAACACAAAAAATGACTATGCTTCATTAAGCTTTAATAAAAATATAAACAATAGTTGCCACAAATAAAAAAGGAAAGGAAGAATTAAAAAAACGGAAACATCTGAAGATTTCCGAGTTTTCCGAAGTTTTCCAAATGCATGTCAAAATACCGGTTTCCGATCAGCATATCGCAATATGTATCGTTTTCATATCTGAACCGGTAAATACTGGTAAACCGGTTATATTGCGCAGCCCTACTTGTCCTACATCCACAAAGTGAACCCACCTTGTCCTACATCCATCAAGTGAACCCACCTTGTCCTACATCCATCAAGTGAACCCACCTTGTCCTACATCCATCAAGAGAACCTACCTTGTCATACATGGTGGTGTTGATGCTGGCCCTGTGGATCCATTCACCCTTGTAGAAGGAGTCCGAGACAATGTCATCCACCTCATAGCCAGCATCTCCCAGCCCCAGGTGCTCACTGCAGGATACAAAGTGCAGCTAGTTACTTCCTGGTTCAACCTTGTTGTTGGATACACAAGAACAGAATACAAAATAGCATATATTTCCCTACTTGGCATGGAATACACAGCTCATGACATGGTACAGGACACACCGGGACACTCATCTTCAGAGGGACTGCTCCTGAGGCAGGGGAGTGGTTCATATGTCATCTCAACTAGGCTACTACAAGTATGGGCAGATGCACTGCAGGCAAGTAATACACAAATAACATAATGAAACCTGCTATCTTTGTCGGGCCAGAATCAAGTCTTCCTGCATGGAAACAAGTCAAACAGTTCAATGTCAAAAAGGCCACGGCATTGCATCTCCTGTGGATATTATGTCAATGTGTTTGTACAAAGATGATTGAGCAATAACCACAAAAAGATTTCTAAAACATGTTGGTCCTAGACCCTTACTACTCTTGTGAAACCAGTGAGTATGGAAATAGTGCTGACTAAACCTAGGAACAATCAGTGTGAACTGGATTCGAACCCACTATGATAGATTACTGGCACACCCAGGGGACACAACTCCCCACAGCCAACTGAGCCTCCCATGCTGCCTCTACAACACTAGCAGTATAGAGATGCTAGAGCTAATGGCTGTGGCTATCATGACCAGGAAACATGTCCCACATTGTTCAAAGCTCCGGACACATTTCGAAAACATGGAAAAGCTACAACATCAATATTTTCCACAAGCTCCATAAGTCCTATGATGGCGGCATATAATCCCAAAATTTGGGCAGTGACACATCCAAGCAGTAAAATACTACCCCACTTATGACAGCTATAGTTTTGTTTTTCAAGATGAAACGAAAAAAAAAATATTCTCGTTAGATTTCAAGCAGTATTTAAATGGAATGATATGTCTGATTATTACTAATAAAGCTTAGTAGTACAAAACAATGACTTCAAGAAACTCCACCTATGATATCAACCAGATGTGACTTACTTGAACAGGGTCCTTCTGAGGGAGGAGGCAAACTTGCCCGCCATGTGCTTCCGATCCCCAAACGAGATCTCGAACTTGTTCTTTGGGAGGTCCTCCACCATCACTGCCATCTCGCTGTCCCTCTTTCCCAGCATGCTCCTGTCGTTGATGTTGGCTGAGCCGATGATGACAGTGTCGTCATCAACGATCATCAGCTTACTGTGTACATACACGAGCTCAGTGATCTGTAAGAAGGGAAACGCTGTACACATACACAAGCTCAGTGATCTGTAAGAAGGGAAGCACTGTACACAAGCAGGAAACACACCTCACCGTGTGCCGACCAGATTAGGAGCATTCCTGCACATCCTGCTGATTAGAACTTGTGACATACCATTATATATAATCCCTATTCTAAATGCATATGACAAGTACTGTAAACTTATCCATGTTAATACCACATTCCAGAAGCTTCACAACCCTACATCAGCTGAGTGAGTTTATTTTTACACCGCATTCACCAATATTCCAGCTATATGGCGCCGGTCAAGTAGGGACCCGACAGTCCAGTGATCAACAACATGAGCACATAATCTGAATAACTCCATGGCTTCCCATAGCAACTGTGGCACTACTAACAAGACATAGGTCTGGGAATGCTTGGAACTAGAGAGTGTAGGGATATGAATTATTGAGGTCCCAAACCTCTATATATTGAATCAAAGGCATCGTGTGCCAGACAAACATTTCAGGGCATCCACTGGATGAGGCATCAGGAATACCACGAACCAGGCTTGGCATTAACATACAACAATGGCAATGGCACCCTTGTATGGCAAACCAGGAAGGTGTATCACCAAAGAAACTTTCTGTCCTGATTTAAATGTTAATCTAAGCAGTGACAAGCCCTCTACTAGTCCCTGAGGTCCTGGACCAGATCTAACACTCAGTAGGATGTGTCGACTTACTCGTTTACCGTTGAGCTCGTCATGGGTTCGCAGCCCATTGAAGATGATATACTGCATAGGGTCAGGCACTGAAACAGGAACATCTTAGTTTAACATTCTATATCACAGGCAAATTTGTTGGATGGGTAGAGGTTTCAGAAATATCTTGAAATTTTAGAATTACAAATAAAACACAAATGTAATGATTTTCAGAAGTTGCATAAATTCAATCAGGTAGACTTTGTTCAATTACTCTAAATCTGTGGCAGGTTCATTGTTAAAAAAAGAATGAAAAGGTCCACTGTATGTTCCAGCCATGAAGTAAATCTGGATGCACACATGATGTAACAAAGAGCAAGAAACTTGCACCTGACATTGACCCATTTCATCTCACTTGGTATCAAACTGTGATGAGAAACTATGTTACTTGTTGCATACACACTACGTAAGAAAACAAATTCTGATTGTATCAGCTGCTAATACAGCCAGACAACCTTCCTACCTTCTTTGCTGAGTTTCTCTATGAGAGAGTTGCCTCCCCTGCATATAGATGAGTAGTTCCAGTGAGTGACAGCTTGCAGGGCAGTGCCCCCTGGTGTTCCAAACTCTCCCTCGAAGGCTGGCAGTAACGGCATCATCACATACACGCGGAACATCTCCCCCGCCCTGACAACAAAAACACACGTAGCACACACCACAACACTAGTGCTACGTCACATCTACAAAACTAACAACCCATGAAGGTCCGGGTTAGAATATTGATCTTCAGTAACCCATGCTTGTCGTAAGAGGCGACTAACGGGATCGGGTGGTCAGGCTCGCTGACTTGGTTGACACATGTCATCAGTTCCCAACTGCGCAGATGGATGCTCATGCTGTTGATCACTGGATTGTCTGATCCAGATTTGATTATTTACAGACTGCCGCCATATAGCTGGAATATTGCTGAGTGTGGCGTAAAACCTCACTCACTCACTAGAAAAACTAACAAATCATAACAATGTAACAACATTAACATAAGAAGTTGTTTGTCATCGTCTCTGAATTGTGTAGATCGATACTCATGATGTTAATCACTGGATTGTCTGGTCCAGACTCGATTATTTACAGACCTCCATCATATAACTGGCATATCATTAAGTGCAGCCAAAACAATAAACAAACAAAACTAGACTCTCTATTACCGATAGGCACGGAGTATCCGCTTGTACAGCGCGTTTCCCACATCATTGGACACTGAGGATGAGTTGTCTATTTGTGTTATGAAGAACTGGTTCTGCAAGTACAGGTTCATCATTTAGTTAAAGCTATGAAATGTTTTTTTCAAGCAAAATATCAAACATATGCTTCACTGTGTAGAATATAAATCTTGTCTATTAGTAAACACAAAAGTCAGCATCAGCCACTACTCTAGACATGCTGCACCACTGCCGCCTAATGAAAGTGTGAGATTATGTCTTTCAGAAAGAGGTTCAAAGTAACAAATGTTATATTTGCGATTACATTTTCACAGTAGATGACAAATTCTTGTACTTTTTGGGGTTGATTCTCGTCTGCAATTCGTACCTACACTGTCGGAACGAGGCACTAATCAGTAGCGCACAACACTTGTTACAGTGTATGGCATTGGCCATAGAGGATCTAGTACACACGGCTCCGAGACACACGAGGAGCAAGGATTTTTCATGAATGTTACCTTGTATACTCCTGTACACAAATTTGTCATTACAAGATGAAATAATCTGATATAATAGTGCTTTGGCAAAATGAGACAGATCTTGAGTTTTGACGGAGTATGATGCACACCCCATCCCCACCCCTCACCACTGCTGACAGACAGACCGTGCAGTACACAAGGACATACCTCGATGTATATGTAGTGTTTGGAGTTCTCTATACAGTGGATGTAGGCTTCTTGGATGGAGTTCTCTATCGCTTCAATCCCTGCTGACCAGCCTGATGTGCTCCGTAGTATCTGCAGACAGTCACAACAAGTATGATATAGTGGAGCTGTAGGTTAGGTCCACAAGTATGAATATAGATGCTCAAGTCATGGTTGAGTAACATCAGGTTATATAGAGAATCTCACCCAAGTGTCTTCTGATATGAAATATATCAACACGAGTTTGATTAAAGTTACAAATATCCAAAGTTTGCAGAGGATATTTTTACTTTAATCATCAAATATTGATATATTTGGTATCAGAAGACACGAAGATGTGAATTTTATTATCATCAAAATCATTCTTCATCAGTTATCAGTAAAAAAACGAATTTATCTGAACACAAAACTGACAATAGGCTTCTTCAGCAGTGATCTCAGTGAGGACATAGATTTATGACATCATACCATTGTGATGTCATCAACTTTGTGATGACATAGCATTGTCAGTTGTGTTCATATTGATGTCAAAGCAGTGTGAGGTCATTAACTGATGATGCAATAGCATTATGACAGTTCAATTGTTGCAATATCTATAATGTAGATATCGCTTGATCTCACATCTGCTGTGGGAGTCAGTTTTGGATGATAAATATCCTTATGGCAGCACTTTTCAGGACTTGGCACCTGTCTGCCTGAACATTTAGCCATTTGGAGGTAAATGTCATTGAATGGAGTTGGGAAAAAAACCCTGGTCACTCAAAAATAACATCAGCAAACACATTTACTATAATTCATATCACCCTAAATAGGTCTCCAAGTATATTTACAATGACAACAAAGGAAGCTATGTTTCTATAGCCACATACAGGACAGAGTTAAACCCTTTGTGTTGATACCTGTTGTTTAATGTTGTGAAATCTTGGGATGAACCAGCATTAGAACCAGTAAAGGACATCAAGCACTGAGGCAGTCAACTATCAGTGCTGCACATGGGTTTTGACATTAATGATGATCTAACTTTGACTCACCTGTGTTTTTACATTAAAGGTAATCTTCCTGTGACTCACCTATGTTTTGACATTAAAGGTGATGTTCTAGTCACTCACCTGTGTTTTGACATTAAAGGTGATGTTCTAGTGACTCACCTGTGTTTTGACATTATATGTAATCTACCTGTGACTCACCTGTGTTTTGACATTAAAGGTAATCTTCCTGTGACTCACCTGTGTTTTGACATTAAAGGTGATCTCCAGTGACTCACCTGTGTTTTAACCACTAAAGGTAATCTTCCTGTGACTCACCTGTGTTTTGGCATTAAAGGTGATCTCCAGTGACTCACCTGTGTTTTAACATTAAAGGTAATCTTCCTGTGACTCACCTGTGTTTTAACATTAAAGGTGATCTCCAGTGACTCGCCTGTGTTTTAACATTAAAGGTAATCTTCCTGTGACTCACCTGTGTTTTGACATTAAAGGTGATCTCCAGTGACTCACCTGTGTTTTAACATTAAAGGTAATCTTCCTGTGACTCACCTGTGTTTTAACACTAAAGGTGATGTTCTAGTGACTCACCTGTGTTTTAACATTAAAGGTGATGTTCTAGTGACTCACCTGTGTTTTGACATTAAAGGTGATGTTCTAGTGACTCACCTGTGTTTTAACATTAAAGGTGATGTTATAGTGACTCACCTGTGTTTTGACATTAAAGGTGATGTTCTAGTGACTCACCTGTGTTTTGACATTAAAGGTGATGTTCTAGTCACTCACCTGTGTTTTGACATTAAAGGTGATGTTCTAGTGACTCACCTGTGTTTTGACATTATATGTAATCTACCTGTGACTCACCTGTGTTTTGACATTAAAGGTAATCTTCCTGTGACTCACCTGTGTTTTGACATTAAAGGTGATCTCCAGTGACTCACCTGTGTTTTTAACCACTAAAGGTAATCTTCCTGTGACTCACCTGTGTTTTGACATTAAAGGTGATCTCCAGTGACTCACCTGTGTTTTAACATTAAAGGTAATCTTCCTGTGACTCACCTGTGTTTGACATTAAAGGTGATCTCCAGTGACTCACCTGTGTTTTAACATTAAAAGGTAATCTTCCTGTGACTCACCTGTGTTTTAACATTAAAGGTGATCTCCAGTGACTCACCTGTGTTTTTTTAACATTAAAGGTAATCTTCCTGTGACTCACCTGTGTTTTGACATTAAAAGGTGATCTCCAGTGACTCACCTGTGTTTTAACATTAAAGGTAATCTTCCTGTGACTCACCTGTGTTTTAACACTAAAGGTGATGTTCTAGTGACTCACACCTGTGTTTTAACATTAAAGGTGATGTTCTGAAGTGACTCACCTGTGTTTTGACATTAAAGGTGATGTTCTGAGTGACTCACCTGTGTTTAACATTAAAGGTGATGTTATAGTGACTCACCTGTGTTTTGACATTAAAGGTGATGTTCTAGTGACTCACCTGTGTTTTGACATTAAAAGGTGATGTTCTTGTCCTACTCACCTGTGTTTTGACATTAAAGGTGATGTTCTTGATTGACTGAGGGATGTGACACTTGACATTGTTTTTTGGCAGAAGCAGAGGGAAATTGTTATTCTTCTTACATTTAGCCAGCTGAAACAGCAGAATCAAACAGTTATCATGGGCTGTATATAACTAGTTACAAGGTTTCATCCCTCACAATGGCCATGCCTCAACACAACCTGTTGTCCCAAATGGCCGAGAGCTATAAAAACAACTTCAGTCAGGGCAGGTGCATGCAGCCACAAATCACCCAAACATCACTGTGGTAGTGCAATAACCTTGAACAAACCATCAAACCCAATGTCATTACCTCATATATGACATCTTGATTAAAGAGTGATTGAGTGATTTACTGAAGTAATATTACAGATCATGACATCAAGAATAGACTTCACATGTTGCAACCATATGAACAGTCACACCTGACACACCTTGGGCATAGCATAATTGAAGTCCAAGTATCATATTGAGGAAGCACTTCTATTACATTGCAAAACAAAACAGATGACATATTCTGCATCACTGTTCTAAATACCTTTGTAAAATTCCACCTGGCAATAAAATGCCTAGCTATATCCCGGGCGCCCTTCCCGTACACAACAGCGCCGATGTCGTGCCACGGCATGCGAGGGGTGACGTTGCGGTCAATGAAATCTAGAAAACAGAAGAAATTGTGTGGCAGATGAATGAGGTCCTGTTGAGGTCCTATCAAGAAAATGAAAGTTCACAAGTGCTATAAATATAAACTGATGATGTCCCAGAACTAAGACAGGTCAGGAGTGAGTGAGTGAGTTTAGTTTTACGCCACACTCAGCAGTATTCGAGCTATATGGCGGCGGTCTGTAAGACAGGTCAGGAGTGAGTGAGTGAGTGAGTGAGTTTAGTTTTACGCCGCACTCAGCAATATTCCAGCTATATGGTGGCGGCCTGTAAGACAGATCAGGAAGTAGTCATCAGCAAGGGTGATGTGTTCCAGTATAGATGCTCATACATTATTTGCCTCATGCCTGTATTCATCATCAGAAGGACCCTTACAACACTGCAAACCTGTTAATCTCCTCACCTGCATATGGGGAGTGGAGTTCCACAAAGTCCTTATGGATGAAGTTGACGTAGTCCTTCCCGATCCACAGCCTGGACGACCCTTGGAGTCCTTTCTCTGCTATGTCCTGCTCACTCTTCGTCCTCTGGATGTCAGGCGGCAGCTCCATGCGAAGGTCAAAGCTGGAGTGAACAAGGTCAGGCTGTTACAGTGGAATGTCACTCAGCATCCAGAAGGTTCATGCCGCTTTGATTCTTATCTCAGTTACAGAAGTGTATCAGTGAAGGTGGAAACAGCTCTGTCAGGTCATTCAGAATGTGTAGTAGATATGTAACACTACGAACAAGACTTAATTAGCTGAAAGAAGAATTCACTTTGAGCAAAGTTTGCAATTCTTCTTGTACTACATAAATCCACCTACCTTCCTGCTCTTTCACGAAATTTGCTCATAAGCTGAAAAAGAACAGACATAAGTATAAATTAACACCAATACAATATTGGAATTATCCTATACAGATTATTAAAACAGTTCTTTTTCCAAAAACAGTTGAGCATATATTTAAATTTCTCTTAATACACAATGAAATAAGATCAATAAAAAACTCACAAAATGTTTTCGCTTTTTCTTTGTATCGCCCATCAACAGCTCTCTGGGTATTCTTTCAGGGACTTGATTTTTTCGGACAACTGATTCAAACTTCTGCACATGAAACACCATCTTCCATCTTCTCCGAGCACTAGGGTTGCTGGTAGGGCTTCCAGGTGGTTCGTCCCTGTCATGTGAACTTCCCTTGTTGTTATTCTGTTCTGCTCCCATCAACTTGTGGACGGCTTTTAACCTGACTGCTGTACTGAGCATATCCGGGACATCAGTGCCAGTTTTCCCGATTGCTTTATCTTGAGCACTTCTCTGTTCGCCACTAATCAGTTCTGTCTCGGAATTATGAGATCTGTTGGAAGTGTCACTGCTGGCGCTATTTCTTTGTCTTGCATTAACATGCTGAACAGTTTCAGGCACTATAACATCTCCTGTATCCATGGCATAAGACTTTTTTAATTTCGCTGCACAGAGTTGCGTCCCTTGGTGAGTTTCACTAAAACATTAACAATCTTAGCCCTGCATCAATGATACGTTAAATGGATATGCCATGACGTCAGGTTCTCCATATTTCCTCATCTCCACCCTCAGGAAAAATAGGGCTTTCACTTATTGTGTAACTTTAACAATTTAATGAAACCATAAAAGTTGACTTATAATATTTTAAATGAATCAAATTCACTGACATGATGTGTAGCATCAACATATAATATGAAAAGTAACTATTTGTTTATACTTATACAGTGTCATTTTTCATTATTTGTTCCAAATGAATAATAGCAATAACGTCAGCAAAACAATATCAACAACAAAGATAATATTTTCTTTCAGCTCATTTGCCACACTTCTCATGAGCGGCTCACCTCTGTGGTATCTGTGACAGCCGACTCCTCCGGACGGATGCTGACGCAGGAGGCATTCACATCAGAGGAAGTCTGCATCAGATCTACTGAGCCAAGGTCCTTCAGTCTGAAACAGACATGTGAGTCTGTGAAATGATTCCTCTAAAGTCCAACACTCACAATAAACATTCAAGGACGTCTACGAAGTCTATGTGTTCCTTGTGTTACCTGCACACCATTTTGTTTTAGCATACCATGTTCAACAACTGAGTAAACATTGTACGATCTACATTCCATAAACAGGTAATAGAGCATAAGACATATCAGTAATTCGTAATAAGTTTAAACCTGGAAATCTATAAAAATTCAAGATGTTTCAGGACTTCTAAACAGTTTTCTAAGAAGCCAGCATGTCACGTGTCTTCACATACCTGTGTTTCTCATCATCCCAACGACCATAGCAGAGATCTATTCCTCCCAGGAAGGCCACTGATTGGTCAATGACCACCAACTTCTCGTGATGTGCCCACAACAATACACCGTTGGCGCCATGATCAGGATGGCGTAGAACCTACCAACATGCCATGCTGTGGTGTAACTGTGTCACAAGTCTTTGTCATTTACACCATAGGACCTTTATATGGTTAGTAGCCAGAGACCTGTCTTATATATATATATATATATATATATATATATATATATATATATATATATACTTACTCGGATAATTATGCAATGACTGACAGATCTGATCATTAAAGAATGTCAGGTTTTAGTTATAAATTGTAAGCAATATTCTGCACCACTAAAGGGATATTCTAACCATCATCTAAAGTCCTATTGTGATAATGTTTTAATACAATTATGAAATTAGAATCCTTTAGAATCAAACTGTAATATGTCGATCATGATGGCCATTTCAAGTCACTGGAGTTGACTGATTGGGCTGGGTTTACAGATAGTGGGTTTATAGGTGGAGGGTTTACAGTTGGAGGGTGGACAGTTGTGTGGACAGTTGGAGTGTGGACAGGTGTGTGGACATACCCTGATGTTCTCTGTGTTCCTGTTCATGAGGATGTGTTTGCTGTATCTGCTGTTGATCTGCAGGGCCAGCTCCACTTCCTTGTACAGCAGAATGTACACCTTCACCCCCATCTCCTGCACAACAACAACAACCATGCTTAGTTTCACTCACCTGGTACCCACCATGATGTCGCTGCATCGGTACATGTGTTTAGAAACAGAGGAACCATACACATGGAAATATACTGAGGAGATATTACATGTTTAACATAGGAGATTTGCAGACACACTGCCCCTCTCACTCACTGCTTTCCTCTGCAGGATGACATCCAGCCTCCATTTGTCACCTTCTGACATCGGTCGCTTCATGTAGATCTCTGGACTCAACCTACAGAACAGATGTATAGACTCAACGTACAGAACAGACAGCAAGACACAACCTACAGAACAGACAGCAAGACTCAACCTACAGAACAGACAGCAAGACAATGTACAGAACAGACAGCAAGACAACGTACAGAACAGACAGCAAGACACAACCTACAGAACAGACAGCAAGACAGCTGGGTCTGGAACAGCAGGACAGACAACGTACAGAACAGACAGCAAGACTCAACATACAGAACAGACAGCAAGACTCAATGTACAGAACAGACAGCAAGACACAACCTACAGAACAGACAGCAAGACTCAACCTACAGAACAGATGTAGAGACTCAACGTACAGAACAGACTCAACCACAGGACAGACAGCAAGACAACGTACAGAACCAATAGTGAAACACACCAAGTCAGCTTGAAAAATTTATGTAACACGCAATATAGTTGATACTCCATTCAAGTAAACTTTTGTATTTGTTGAGTATTTGTGTAGGTTCACTGCTGATTCCTGACTCAAGCATCAGTAACTCACCACCAGTCAGCTATGAAGATCTCCTCCTTGGCCTTCTCTAGAGCATCGGCAACAGCTTCAAAGTAGGAGGATGCATCCACAAACCTGTCACAATCAATATCAATCTGCTGACATAGGTCTAACCAGTGAAGGTGTGTGTGGGGTGACATGTCTACATACTGCAGCTATATCATCAGATGACACCAGAATGGCATAAAAAGCACTGCAGCAAGTACACTCTAACTTCAGCGGCAATGAGCTAGAAGATCAATCATGTTGGACCTTCCATGGATTTGATGTACATGATAATCAATGATTCTTGACTTGTCATTAATGGCCCTTGGCAAAAGGGCAGATCTGAATGTTTCCGGAAATGCAGATTTAAAAGCTACCAATGCTAATGATTTTACATTTTTAACGATAGATCCATGTCCGATCTGTAGTTGTAATCAATCTGACAGTTGTCAGTGACATCCCAGACCATCTTACCATCTGGCATAGGAATCCTCCCTGAGAGGGGCGTAGGACTGGAAGCGGTTCACCTGGGTGCTAATCACGGGCTGTGGAAAAAGGCCCGGTCCTCCAGGCACTCCTTCCACCCGGGCTTTGCGGACGTCAACCACTTGATCAGTAGCTTCCTGGGGACAGACAGGAACTCATGCTGTAGTTTAGATGGGAACAAACAGATTGATACACAACTTAACTCCCAATGCATAACACCTGTATGTACCTGTTGAGATTCGAGATGAGAACGCCATGCGGGGCACCTGTTGATGCCATCCCACACTGAACGTTGAACTCTGAGTCCATCAACATGACATCACTGACGGCGCCATCTTCAGGTCGGATGTAGGCCACGAAATTGTCCTTGATCACAAGCCACCTGAAACACAGTGAGTGAGTGAGTGAGACACGCATCTTAACAACCATAGAAAACTCTCAACTAGGCGGATTAATGAATACATAATGCTGTTTAGAAATGGTCAAATGTAACCTGTCATATCTGGGATCACACTTTCTCAGTAAAGTACATTTTCTAGTGCTTTTGTTAGGTTGAATCTCATCTGGATATCGAACCCACACCCCCAGAGTCAGGCACCTAATCACCAGGACACGAGGTCAACCATCTAACCCACTAAGCCTCTACAAATATGGAAGTCGGACATCTGGTAGTCTAGATCATGTACTCTTTGTGTACCCCTCTGACAAGTGTAAAGTGTCACTGCTCCCATGACTGAAAGCTATGAATACACAATGCCACTTAGAAAAGAGTCTGGGTTCAAATCCCGAATGGGACTCAACCGAACAGTTGATGAAATCTGTCAGATAATCACCATGGTCTTTAGTAGTAATAACCAAATACAGAATTTTTAGGTTGGCAATATTGAGGAGGAAGGAAGCATTTTATCTAAATACATCTTAATCATAAATTTGATTTCTTTCACTCAAAATGACAGGATCATGGAATGATCTATTCCAAGTCCCGGCCAGGTGGACTTTGCTGAGGCAACCACAACAACCAATGTTAATCCTACGCCCGCCGGAACACTTCTTGATCAAACCCTCCTTCCCCTTGCGACCAAGCTTGTTGATGAAGGACAGAGGACTCACTTCAAAGAAACGCATCTGGAACAGAGAGGAACTAATCACATCTGCAGACTGGGTTAAACAGGGTCAGGAAAAGCCTGTCAAAATCTTTGAACAGCAGATTGAAACTGTATCTTAGTCGTGGATCACCTTAATACATAGAAAGACTTGTTGTTAGGAAAACATTCTACGTTCTGAAATAAACTTGTCTTGTTAAATTTATGAGTCTTTTTAAAATTTGTAAACAGGATAAAACACTAGAATTAATAGGTAATTTTTAGAGTAAAATTGATATTTTATACTTATCTGACTCATGCTCTTTTTTGCTTGTCTTCTTCTTCTTTAGAACATGGTGGAAACACTTGTATCTCCTTAATTGAAGCTCCTTCAATGTAAAATCACTAATTAGTACTCACCACGAGCTGCTCCCCTTTAATCCTTTTTTGGCGGAAAGGTGTGGCCACCCTACACCTCGTGCTTCACTCTCTCCTGATTTTGTGAGCCCAACACTTGAATTTCACGGGGAAATCCAAAGTGTTATGTGGGGAGGATGGGAGGAGCTGACCTCATGAGTCAGGATAAGTATAAAATATCAATTTTACCCTAAAAAATTACATATTTTCCTTATCCTGACTCATGCTCTTGCTTGTAGAATCCTACGGAACGGAGGAGGAGTAATAGAATACTTTGGATTTATAATTAGTGATTTTTGTATAAATATAACTGTAATAACCGGTATAGGAACTTCATGAAGGCATTGACTTAGGATATTTCCTGTATATAAACCATGGTTATATAATGCCATAAATGGGTATTACATTGATATATACTGAAAAACCATTACATATATTATATATATATATATAAGTGACTCTGATAGAGTCGCTGTACAACTAAACATAATGTCAATATATACTTAGGGGTGAATAACCTAAGGTAAATATATACATAGCTCTAGAACTCCTTAGAGTTATAAGCTAGCTAAATTATGTATATAATACATATTAAACTTGTGATGATAATATTTAACGCCTACGAGGGACTGTCAGCTGTTGAGCGAGGACCAAAGGGCCGAAATGGTGAATGCCAGAGACATCTTCTGTGGTGATGTCTCTCAGGTAGTGATTCGCAAACACCATGTTCGATTTCCAAAAGCATCCTTCCATAATTGTGTTCAAAGAACAGTTACCGTGCAGGGCGAGGGTGGAAGCCAGTGCCCTAATCTCATGCAGATTTGATGCTGTTGGTGGGTCCAAGCCTGCTGCCTTGTAGGCTGGCATGACAGTCCTTATCCAAATAGATATGGTAGTACGCAGACTTCTGTTTGATTCGTTGGCGATAAGGGATGAATAATCTTTGAGAAATCTTAAGCCTTGTTTTGGATCGACGTAAGTAAACTTTGAGAGCTCTGACTGGACACAGTGATAAGTCTTGTGTATCTTGTGATCCGAGAATCGAGGATAGCGCTGGTACATGGAATAACCTGTCTGGTTGACCTGGTAGTTGATTTTTGGCGATGAAATCCCATCTTAATCCCAGGTGCGCTATGTTTTGATTGTCATCAAACTGTATTCTCTCGTAATCCAGAGCGTGAATTTCAGATATTCTTGCTGCCGTGGCTAGAGATAGTAGAAATAGTGTTTTCTGTGAGAGAAATTCAAAGTTTGTCGATTCCAAAGGTTCATAGGCCTCACTAGTGAGGTGTAGTAACACTATATTCAGATCCCAAGCTGGGGTGTGGAACTTCCGCTTTTGGTCCTCCAATCGGAAAGCACGTAGTAAGGCCAGATTTTGTCAGCTTGACACCCGTTCTCATAGTGATCACAGAGCTAAGCGCGGCAAGATATGTTGATATCGTCGAACCTCTTAAATGTTTGTTTTGCCGCCCTGATAGAATATCCTCTCTTGTTTAAACACATTTGTATACAGTCCATACGTGAAGTTGGTAAACTTCTGGGTTACCGTGCACCTGTTTCCTGTGTGGATGTATTAACAGGTTTGAGCGCTTGGGTAGCTCTAATACTGGTTGACCGATTTCTTGAATTAGAATGGGAAACCATACTCTGGCTGGCCAGTAGGGCGCGACCAAAGTGAGTTGTAGACTCTGTGTTTGTTTGATTTTCTGTAATACTTGGGGTATTATTGCTGGCGGCGGAAACGCGTACGCGTTGAGGCCTTCCCATGATATACTTAGAGCGTCCGTTTCCCAAGCTTGTGGATCTGGGATTGGTGACACGAATGTCGGTAGCTGATTGTTGAATCTTGTGGCGAATAGATCTATTAGCGGCGCTGCTAACGGCTTGATTATCTGTGCAAATATTTCCGTATTGAGCATCCATTCTGTCGGTGATGGTAGATGAGGCCGAGAGAGCGCGTCTGCTAGTACATTTCTGGCTCCCGGAATGTGAACTGCTCTGATCTGTAGATTTAGATCGTGGGTTAGATCGAATAGTTGAAAGCTTAAGTTCAAAAGGTTCAGTGATCTCGTTGAGCCTTGCTTGTTCACGTAGAACGCCACTGTGGAATTGTCGGTATGAATCATAAGGTGCGCATTTTGTAGAAATGTGCTCCAATGTAGAATGGCGTTGATTACAGCTTTCATCTCTAGGATGTTTATATGGAGTTTGCTTTCTTGTTGGTTCCATAATCCCGATGTCGTCTGGTTGGCGAGATGAGCTCCCCAACCTTGAAGTGACGCGTCCACATATAGATGGGTTTTGAATTCCTGCTCTGCTAAACAAATCCCTTCGCAGACATTCGATTTCTTTGTCCACCATAGTAGATGAGGTCTGAGATGTTTCGGTAGACTGAATGGCTGTAAATCGTCGAGATGTGCATTGATGAAGACCTGTAAGGGACGTAACTGTAACCTGCCTCTGACTGTCATGTCTTGGGCTGATGTGAGGAGACCTAGGAGGCTCTGCCATTGTCGAAGTGGTATCGGAGAGAGTAGAGCTGGTGGAATGGTCTGTTGGATCTTGCTCCAACGGTCTTCGGGTACGACGATACAGTTGAGATTTGTGATAAATCGAATGCCTAGGAACTGTAGGTCTTGTGACGGTACTAGGTCCGACTTGAGTAAGTTTACTAACCATCCTAGCTGTGTTAGTAGCTTTATGGTGTAGTTTAACTGTAGTTTGAGATGCTGTGGATCTTGATCTACTTGTATCCCGTCGTCGAGGTAAAACGCACTGCGTAGCCCTTGATGATGAAGATAGGTGATAATCGGTTTCGTTATCCTCGTGAAAAGCCAGGGGGCTGATGATATTCCGAATGGGAGCACTTTCCACTGGTAATGTTGCCCGTCTAAAGTAAACCGTAGGTATTTCCTGGCTTTGGAGTGTATCGGGATGTGCAGGTAAGCGTCCTGTAGATCGATACTGCCCATGTAGTCCATGGGGCGAATCAACTGCCGTAACTGAGGTAAATGTATCATGTCTTGTATCAGTTCTTGTTGAAAAAGCTCATGTTGTAGATGAGTCTGTATTTTTCCTTGGAGTTTTTCTTGGGAACTAGGAAAACTGGGGAGTAGAAACCTGGTTCTATGTTGTCTTGGTCTAGTACTTCTATGGCCTGCTTTATTAGGAGTGATGTAACAGCCTCTCTTAACTTCGGTAGTTGTTGTGCCTGTAAGTCGAACTTGTGAGGGTTGACTGTCAGCGGAGGCTTGGCCTTTAGTGGGATACGAAATCCGTGACGAAGAATGTTGGAGACATAAGGGTCTTGTAACATTCCCCAGTTTTCCCAGTATAGTTGGAGGCGTCCACCCACTTGAGATGGTTGTACTGGAACGGCTGGGGGTGGAAGACTCCAGTCGTTCCGAACCTGTCTTTCAGCGTTTATAGTTGCGGGAACCTCTGGGTGTCCTGCCTCTTCCTGATCCTCCTCTATAGTTGCCGAATGGGCGACGAAAAGAATCTTTTCCTCTAGAGCTGGCTATCTTCCTGTCTCGTGCTCTCTGTAGGCCCGTGAATTTAGATCTTCCTGAGTATCTTTGTGAAGTCTGTCGAATGACGCTGGCTAGTGTGTCCATCGATTTAATCATAAGGACTTCTCTGGAATCCTTAGTGACTTCCTTGGGAAACTTTGTCTATTTCTCCGTTAAAGATGGATGTTGAAGACCACGGGGCTGTATACAGTGGGGCTGTAAAGTTCTCACCCCAGTTGCAGGAAGCGAGGAGGCCTTGACGACGAGCTAAGGTCAGTGCTGCTGAAATAGATGTAAGATGATCTGTTAGGAACTGCTGGTCTTTCTTTTGCATAAGTAAGGCAGAATAAATCATTCTATCATCCTCAGAAGTCGTATCACGAAATCTGGTGATAAGAGTCTCATTGATCGTTCTAGATCTATTTAAACCAAAAAACATACGTCTCGTCATGGTTTCTATCTGGACTAACTTGCGATCATCAATCTTGTAATTCTTGTACTTGACATCGTTGATCAACTTATAGTTCTCATCGATGTCTTGAGCTTTGAAGAAGGGGTCCATGTTATGCGTGGAGAACTTCTTGGCATGAAAGTTTGGTAGATGTGGTGTCTGAACTTTCGTGGCTTTGTGGAATGCTGCATCTAGATTCTGTGGGACTGCTGCAATCGGGTCGATCGGTGGTAGTGTGATAGCATCTGCATCGTCTTCTTTCATCAGATATGTCTGCGCCACATTGCCATTTTTTAGATGGTGATGAGAGATCTAGGTTATTGACCATCCAATACCGTATCTCAGCATCGGGAAATAACTCCTCCATCATCCTCTATACCATCATCATTGATGAGAGGTTGGTGCTGCTCTGGACTGCGTGCTTCTGTCTCTACGTCCGGCGATGCTTGTGCAGCTCTGTATGGTGACCTGTAAGGTGATCTACGTGGTGATGAACGAGGAGGAGATCGTCTCGGTGATCTACGTCTATGGGTTGATCTTCTCGGTGACCTGTGAGGAGAACGTTGATAGCTTCGCGAAGCTCTTGTGTAGTCCCTCGATGTCCTTCTAGATGATGATGATCTGGATTCAGCTGCCCTTCGCGAATGCCTTCGCGAAACTTCCTCTGCGTCCGGTCCGGGGGAATTACGATAAGACCTTGGCGAAGGCTTTCGTGATGTCTGATGGTCCGAGTCCACATCTTGGGATGAAAGTGACGAGGGTGATGATCTATCCCGCCTTCGCGAAGGCCTTCGCGAAGGCTGTACATCTAGGTCCTTCGTGGAGGTGGTCCGTGCCTTCCTTCGCGAAGGTGACATCGTCCTGGCTGCTACGTTGACAGGGGGTGCCTCTGGGGTGCTGTCTACGTTGGAGCCTTCGCAAAGGCTCGGTCCTTGCTTCTGCAGTCTATATCGGTCTTCCATCATCGTCATAATTTGCTGCATCAGGTCATCAGGGACGATGTCGTCTGAGCCTTCTCTGCGGTGTTAATGATGGGGTCCACAGCAATAACGTCTGACATCAGTGTAGAGGCATCAGGCTGCATGGAGATCTGTGCTGAAGTCACTGTCGCTGACACCGGTCGCTTCTTGTGCCGTATGTCGGGGATGATAATCGGCTGGTCATCGTAGAGGCCCATTTCTTCGGCTGGAACGATCTCGGCTGAGAAGGTTCTCGCTGTCTTCGTAGACTTCCCTTTGGATGTCGACGCTGCCCTGGGGGTACGAAGTCTGCGTTGAGAAGACGTCGAGGCCACTTGGACTTTAGCTGCGATGACGTTATGTCTGGGGAGGCCGGTCGCTTCTTAGAGGTGACGGACTGCGTCCCACGTCCCTCTTCCGATGGGGTCTCTAGCAGAACACCAGACGGTAGGGGGTCGATCGCCAGCAGCTGACTAGATGGAGTATCTGGAGTATCAGCCATATTTAGCCCTTGTTTGCGTGACCTATCTGCAGCACGTCTTAAGACGCAAAGATAATATTTATTAAATGCAGAATTAGATAAATTAATGCAATAACTGCAACGTGAATCAAACGCACACGGCGTAGAACAACTAGGGCATATTACATGCGGATCTGAGGCAGAAAAACGTAATCTACAAATAGTACAGATTTTCATCAACGTAATACTAGCTGAACAATCACGAATAACCGTGAATAAACAGTAGAAATACGATAAATAACCAATACAAATTACTGAAGGATACTAGCTATACCTTTATAGTAAACTATAAGAGGTAATAAACTAAGAAATATCAAAGGATATGTTGTGTAAGGAGACACAGGCGCTCTCACATCCTGCTCACTGGGCGAAGAAGGAGAGAGTGAAGCACGAGGTGTAGGGTGGCGACACCTTTCCCGCCAAAAGGGATTAAAGGGGAGCAACTCGTGGTGAGTACTAATTAGTGATTTTACATTGAAGGGAGCTTCAATTAAGGAGATACAAGTGTTTCCACTATGTTCGCAAGAAGAAGAAGACAAGCAAAAGAGCATGAGTCAGGATAAGGAAAAATAATAAGTCTGTATATATAAAGATCTTTTGTGTTAGTAGGTTTCAATCAGCACCCAGGAGCACAACTCAGCCAAGTTTATACTAAAAGCCATGATTCTTAGAATAGTATGAATTACTGCTTTTATCTCTAACACAAATCATGTCAGGCTAGGACAGATTAAAAACATTTTTTCCTGCTGCATGTATGTTGTTGTGAGCGTGAATGTCTGTGATGGTACTCACAGTCTCGGAGTGGTTCTTGAACGACTTGCACTTGAGGAGGCTGCACAGGTACTTCTCCAGCTGGGTCTGGAACAGCAGGACAGACAGTTACAGCAACTCCATCAACATGAGCAATGTAATATCAAATTTGTTTGCTCCCATCCGTTACCTCTCCTGACATACCTTACAAACCCTAAACAGGTCAGGTCAGGTAAACCCTGAAAAAAATCAACAAACAATGCAGGGTTGCTTCCAGCCAATCAGGTGTCAGCTCTCTCTCAGGTTTTGGGGATTTATTACAATATTACACTTTGGTAATCACCCCCGGTGTCAGTCATGACTCCTGGCACACCAATGGACTGACAGTAGTACTTCTGCCAATATTGTCGACGTCAGTGACATCATTCAGTGTATTAATGGAATAGAGTGAGTGAGTTAGGTTTTACGCCGCTTTTGCAATATTCCAGCAATATCATGGCGGGGGATACCAGAAAAGGGTTCACACAATGTAGCCATGTGGGGAATCGAACCCGGGTCTTCCGTGTGAAGAGTGAACGCCTTAACCACTTGGCTAGCCCACCACCCTCAATGGAATATAACTCCAAGTCTTTCATCAGCCAATCAGGAAACAGTCATCTATGGCCTGATTTCATCTGTTTTATTGAAAAATCAACACACAAAAACAGAATGGCATGCAGTAGATGCAGCCTATTTATTACAGTTTATTTTGGATGACCCAAAGATACCAGATTTGTCTTTCTGCTAGATTTACATTTTTAACAATTATCACTTAATGTTTGTTTGTCGCCGCACTCAGCAACTTTTCATCAATATGGTGGCGATCTGTAAATATCTGAATCTGGACAAGACAATACAGTGATCAATAATAATAATAATAATAGTGAATTTATATAGCGCATTAATCCATGCACAATGCATGCTCTAAGCGCACATATATGTGGGTATTAAGAGTAATTCTAGAAAGGCACTATTAAATAAGTAAGTCTTTAGCTCGGATTGGAAGGAGGCAAGAGATGAAGACTGTCTGAGATTGACTGGGAGATCGTTCCATTCCTTTGCTGCACTGAAAGCAAAGGAACGTTGTCCATAGTTCACAGATTTGACAGATGGAACTTGCAACAGGAGCTTGTTTTCTGACCGCAGTGATCGAGCTGGTTTGTACTCTGTGATCAAATCACACAGATATTGTGGAGCATCTTCAGACAGGCATCGATACACATGACACAAGATCTTATAGCTGATTCTCTGTCGGATGGGCAGCCAGTGTAAGTCATGTAAGATGGGGGGGTGATATGGTCGTACTTCCTGCAGCTGGAGACTATCCGAGCAGCTGTATTCTGGATGTGCTGTAGTTTGTTGGTAACAGACTTGGGTGCACCGGCAAGGAGGCTGTTACAGTAATCAATCCTAGATGTTACCAGGGTGAGAATCAGGATGATAAGTGATTCTTTGGTCAGGTACTTTCTGATGTTGCTGATATTCCTCAGTTGGAAAGAGCAAACTCGGGAGATGTGGCTGACATGTTGCTTCATGGACAGTTCTGAGTCCAAAACAACACCCAAGTTCTTCACAGAACGAGTGACATCAATACTTGAGCTTCCGATCTGAACTACGGTGAGACCTGACTGGGTACATCTTGCAGATGGGCCTATTAGCATGCACTCCGTCTTGTCGTCATTAAGCTTGAGTTTATTGATGTTCATCCATTCTTTTATCTGTGTACAGCAGTTGGTAACATCGGCAGAGGCTGCTTCTGCTATGGATGCTATTGGTCGAAATATTTTAATGAGCTGCGTATCATCAGCGTAGAGGTGTCTTGGCAGCTTGTGCTGGTCGATGACTTGACCCAATTCCTTGGTATAAAGAGTGAATAATATCGGGCCCAATACTGAACCTTGAGGCACACCGCAGTTTAGATGTACTGAATCTGAGAACTGTCCATCAATGTACACACACTGTGATCTCTGAGACAGATAGGAGCTAAACCAATTCAGTGCAGATCCTTGGACACCAAAATCGTCCTGAAGTCGCTGCAGCAGTCTTTGGTGGTCGATGGTGTCGAAAGCCGCGCTCAAGTCCAAGAGAACGAGCAGAGCAACATTCCCCGAGTCGATGGCACATCTCAGGTCATTGACGACAACAGCATGAGTATCAATTTATCACTTAATGAGATGTCCCCAAGAATTTCAAATGTGAAAATTATAAAGAAATCTGAAGAACTTTTCTGCAAGGGATCAGAGGACCATGATTGCAAGTGACCTCTGTGCTGTCATTATTTACGCACATTTGAAATCTTTCAGACATGAAACATTATACAAGCATTCCCTTCTTTCACTCCATGAGTTGGATGCTGTAACGTTACCATGCGGTCTTGGATGTTGTTTTCACTGACGAGGTAGTCAGGTCTGAGGGGGAAGCGGACGCTGACGCGGTGGTCCTGTTTCATAGTCTTGCGTCTTTCTCGATACCTGCAAGTGGGATTGTAGCTCTGTGTAAGTTGAGTCATGGCCAAACAACAAACAACATTCATTGTCTTTGGGAAAAATATTAATTTGATTTGAGATGAAAATCTTTTGTAGAATATTAAGTATTCTTATATTTAATATATCAATTTAAACTTTCTTATTTTAATCGTTATTTGTAAGAGAGTTCACGGACACATTTCCTCTCATTTTCAGACTGTGCAGGAATCCTGTCACCTGTGATGATGTACGAAGTGAGTTGTGTTTAATAATTCCTCTGTAAACCATGTCAGTGTTGTATCTGCCAGTGTGCAAGCAGTGTTTTGCGGTAGATAGTTTTGTCTGCCAGTTCAGCAGTGAGTGAGTGAGTGAGTGAGTGAGTGAGTCAGGTTTGACCCCCTGGAACCACGTCAGTATCAAGCTTGATGAACATATACTGGACAAAAATAGTTAGGGATATATGTAAATTTTGAAATTATGAATAATGATTTATTTATTCATTGACACACTGATAAAGTATCAATTATAAAAACATAAATATCCCTAAGTTATTTTGTCCAGTATAGTTTGGGATAGCTTGTTTTGTCTGCTAGATTAGCACTGGTGATATTAGATGATAATGGAATCAAACTTTGAAGTGTGACCTACATATGTGGTGACAGTGGTTACCATGGTAATATATCATGGATTGTATCTAATGTTATAGAAGCCTCACCACCCTGACCAACACATTCAAACAGAACTTGGTCATGTCGGAATATTCATGAAGTCCTCTACTCCATCACAAGATGGTGCCACGTGGACGACACAGGTGTCGTGGTGATGCATCAGAGCAAGGCTGCTGATACTATTTCCAAATGGTACATGACATACATATATATCAAACCCACCTAGCTTCTGGTCAAGCCTTACTGTGGAGATGGAGTGGGGTTGTGGTTGGGGTGGGTGGAAAATGTGGCAGGGTGGTAAGTGGGTGTAAGGGAGATGGGGTGGGGATGGGGCACTCTCCAGCCAGACATTCTGACTACTTCACCACAGAGGCAGTCTGACCAATCTGGGATAAGTGTAGGGTGTCAAATATCAAGTTTGTCTGACAAGTAATGTAAAGATGAATAGATGGCAAGCAGGAAGTGTAAAAGTAAATTGATAAAAGAGAAGAAAAACGGCCTGAGATAAATAAAAGTTGCTTAATGGGAATTGATCATCAAACAATGTCACAGATAATGAAAACTTCACCCTGATCAATATCATGACAAAATATGAAACTGAAAGATTGATATATATTTACAACAAATACAATATTTTTAAAATAACCAACATTCAAATATATTTCCCTGTTTTAGTACAAATGACACTGAAACTAAAACCATATTTATTTCCTCTGCCATGGATACTGAACTTTATACAGTGATACAAGTAGAGCTTACCAATATTGGGATAATACACCCCCCACCCCCAAACCATTCTGCCTGTTAAATCTTTCAATATTCTCATATTCAAAGATTGCACAAGAATCTCTGTACAACCTTATTTCTTGTTGAGATTACAAAACTTTATTGATGACCAACTTCTTTGTTTTGACAATGGTGACGTTTCGGTATAGATCCTTATACCGTTTTCATGCATGCTTGTTTTTGGATGCTTGAAAACGGTATAAGGATCTAGACTGAAATGTCGCCATTGTTAAAATAAAGAAGTTGGTCATCAATAAAGTCTTGTCATCTCTATACCACTAACTTCTAGAATGCCACTCAAACAAATCTTCTGTCTTGTTTTTCTTCACTAGTTCCAGCTAATTAATGGAGGGTACGATTGTCAGGTTTGACGAGGGTGGGTTGATATCGTTACCAGGTCAACCAGGTCTCAACATGTGTAGGGTCCTCGGTCTGATTGCATTAGCTAACGGTAGTTAACGAGTTGCAGGTAAGATTACAGGTGCAGATTATAAACAACCGCTCACCTAGTATAGGTGGTAAAGTTGAGTAAGGTAACTGATATTGGCAGCTTGGCAACACGCATGTACCGAGCAACAGTAGCAGAAGGTAAATGTCTCTCCTTACACTATAAGTGGCACAAATACAGTAACTGACTACTGAGTTTGGTTTCGCCAAATGAATCACTATATACAGATTTGGGTATTGTTCATGGCAGGTGTTGATGTATTAGACAGCAGATTCTTTGGACCACACTTTTTCAAGATGGCACAAAAGAATAAAGCACTCTAAATATTTTGTTAATATTGTACTTCCCAACTTCTAAAAGGAAACTCAAAGAAGCTAAAATGACACTGGACAATGAAACTGGCACATTAGCTCAAACAGTGTGTAACATTACAGGTTTGTACAGCTGATATGGTCATTATCAAATATTCACAAAGCAAGTACTATTATTTGAATAAGTGTAATATTCCATGACTGTCCAGGTAAATAAGCCATTCCACCAGTTGAGTGTTATAACCCATGTTTGTACAGGTCTAATTGGTCATTCCACCAGTTGAGTGTTATAACCAATGTTTGTACAGGTCTCATGGTCATTCCACCAGTTGAGTGTTATAATCCATGTTTGTACAGGTCTAATTGGTCATTCCACCAGTTGAGTGTTATAACCCATGTTTGTACAGGTCTAACTGGTCATTCCACCAGTTGAGTGTTATAATCCATGTTTGTACAGGTCTCATGGTCATTCCACCAGTTGAGTTTTATAACCCATGTTTGTACAGGTCTAATTGGTCATTCAACCAGTTGAGAGTTATAAGCCATGTTTGTACAGGTCTAATTGGTCATTCCACCAGTTGAGTGTTATAATCCATGTTTGTACAGGTCTCATGGTCATTCCACCAGTTGAGTGTTATAACCCATGTTTGTACAGGTCTAATTGGTCATTCAACCAGTTGAGTGTTATAAGCCATGTTTGTACAGGTCTAATTGGTCATTCCACCAGTTGAGTGTTATAATCCATGTTTGTACAGGTCTAATTGGTCATTCCACCAGTTGAGTGTTATAACCCATGTTTGTACAGGTCTAATTGGTCATTCAACCAGTTGAGTGTTATAACCCATGTTTGTACAGGTCTAATTGGTCATTCAACCAGTTGAGTGTTATAATCCATGTTTGTACAGGTCTAATTGGTCATTCCACCAGTTGAGTGTTATAATCCATGTTTGTACAGGTCTAATTGGTATTCCACCAGTTGAGTGTTATAATCCATGTTTGTACAGGTCTAATTGGTCATTCCACCAGTTGAGTGTTATAATCCATGTTTGTACAGGTCTAATTGGTCATTCCACCAGTTGAGTGTTATAATCCATGTTTGTACAGGTCTAATTGGTCATTCCACCAGTTGAGTGTTATAACCCATGTTTGTACAGGTCTCATGGTCATTCCACCAGTTGAGTGTTATAACCCATGTTTGTACAGGTCTAACTGGTCATTCAACCAGTTGAGTGTTATAATCCATGTTTGTACAGGTCTCAATGGTCATTCCACCAGTTGAGTGTTATAACCAATGTTTGTACAGGTCTCATTGGTCATTCCACCAGTTGAGTGTTATAAGCCATGTTTGTACAGGTCTAATTGGTCATTCCACCAGTTGAGTGTTATAACCCATGTTTGTACAGGTCTCATGGTCATTCCACCAGTTGAGTGTTATAACCCATGTTTGTACAGGTCTAACTGGTCATTCAACCAGTTGAGTGTTATAATCCATGTTTGTACAGGTCTAATTGGTCATTCCACCAGTTGAGTGTTATAATCCATGTTTGTACAGGTCTAATTGGTCATTCCCATTGGTTAGGAGTGTTGTATGTGATTTTCCTCCAGTTAACAGGGATATGAAGACATAATGATCTGATGATGTCAACACTAGAGGTTCGATATAGCCCACAATTAGGCCATAAGCAATACTTTCGAAACCATTGCTACAGCCTTTAAAATTCCCGCCAGTCCTGTTACTAAGCATTAAACTGTAAAACTGTGCTGAAGACAACTAACATCTTTGATGGTAGTTCTAAATGACCAACAGCAATGGAAGGCTGCAATTCTGAACCAGATGTCAATGCTTCAATATTGCTACGAATTTGAACTGAATAAATCTGAAAGTTTCAACACAGTAAACATTTTTTACTAGCTGCACAGGTCTGGGAACTAGTGAAAAATGGTTACACTTGTCTTGTTTATAAACATTTAAACAACCTGAACAATCACCTTCACTCTATGACATGTCCCTGCTGAAAATGCAGCAAATCATCCTTCCATCGGTTAACATCGTCACTTGTGATGCTATCAGACAGTGAAGGGACCCCACACCCACCCATCAAACTAGCAGGTGCCCTGGGCACACCCACCCATTAAACTAGCAGGTGCCCCTGGCACACCCACCCATCAAACTAGCAGGTGCCCCGAGCACACCTTCCCATCAAACTAGCAGGTGCCCTGGGCACACCCACCCATCAAACTAGCAGGTGCCCCTGGCACACCCACCCATCAAACTAGCAGGTGCCCCAGGCACACCCACCCATTAAACTAGCAGGTGCCCGGGCACCCACCCGATCAAACTAGCAGGTGCCCTGGGCACACCCACCCATCAAACTAGCAGGTGCCCCCACCGGCACACCCACCCATCAAACTAGCAGGTGCCCTGGGCACACCCACCATCAATCAAACTCAGCAGGTGACCCTGGCACACCCACCCATCAAACTAGCAGGTGCCCCGGGCACACCCACCCATCAAACTAGCAGGTGCCCCTGGGCACACCCACCCATCAAACTAGCAGGTGCCCTGGGCACACCCACCCATCAAACTAGCAGGTGCCCCAGGCACCCACCCAACTAGCCCATCAAACTAGCAGGTGCCCCAGGCACACCCACCCATCAAACGATCAAACTAGCAGGTGCCCTGGGCACACCACCCATCAAACTAGCAGGTGCCCGGGCACACCCACCCATCAAACTAGCAGGTGCCCTGGGCACACCCACCGATCAAACTAGCAGGTGACCCTGGCACACCCACCCATCAAACTAGCAGGTGCCCCGGGCACACCCACCCATCAAACTAGCAGGTGCCCCGGGCACACCCACCCATCAAACTAGCAGGTGCCCTGGGCACACCCACCCATCAAACTAGCAGGTGCCCTGGGCACACCCACCCATCAAACTAGCAGGTGCCCCTGGCACACCCACCCATCAAACTAGCAGGTGCTCAGGCACACCCTCCTATCAAACTAGCAGGTGCCCCGGGCATACCCACCCATCAAACTAGCAGGTGCCCCTGGCACACCCACCCATCAAACTAGCAGGTGCCCCGGGCACACCCTCCTATCAAATAGTGAGGGGACCCCCCACACCCTCTATCAGGTGACCCCACACCCATATTTTATATGTAACTCTACCCCAGAAAGAGTTTTGGTTCTGTTTTATATAAACATTCAAACTATTCATTATTATACCAAGTTGTCTGAATAAAAACATATGAGACAGGTCACTGTAAAAACACAAGCTAATCATGCATTCTAAATATTCATTACACTATGGAATATATAAAAATACAATACCATATGTAATATCTAAGAGTCTAGCAACACTTCCATATGAAAGCATAGAGCATGCAGGGATATGTTGACCTTTAAACAGACACATAACTGAATACAGAATAATTGCAGCTATTATTTGTACTCTATCTGCCACACAATAGCATCTCGTAGCGGTATATGTCACAAGAAAATATATGAGTAATAAAAGTGATTTATAGAAATCAATAAAGGCCAAAGAACCTGAGCAAGGGAGTCCACGATCCGACATATCTGGAAGCAGAGCATCAGCAGCAGATGTAACTCACAACCACCTTCAGTAGTTGGTAAACACACTCATTATCTTAATCATATCAAGTCAACATTTTAAAGGCATCAATATCTTGCTATATATCCAACATTTATATAATCCAATCTGGAATAGAATGTTTTCTTACCTGATAGAATAACTATCACAGATTGTCAAGGGATTATATATAAACTAAAAGGATATTTTGGTGACTTGTGATTATAAAGGAAAACAAGGCATAGAAATAGAGACGTGCACCACCAAATCCTTGTCTGTACCTCACTGTGAGCGCCACATCCTTGGTTATAACATGGCTATGGATGCTTCATCTGAACAACACAGTCATGACCTGTAGTCATGGAAGCTGATGATGCTCACTAATATATATATATATGTATGTATGTATGTATGTATGTATGTATGTATGTATGTATGTATGTATGTATGTATGTATGTATGTATGTATGTATGTATGTATGTATGTATGTATGTATGTATGTATGTATTAGGGGTGTCACGATACACAATGTCACGATACGATACGTATCACGATTTTAAGGTCACGATACGATACGTATCACGATACATAATTTTCGCGCCTTTTCATAGCATTACCTTACCGACAACGTACGCGCTCGCTGATTGGTCCATCAAAATAGTCTAGCCAATCACAAAAGCTGTTAGTTTCCAACCTATTTTTTCAGTAAAGCTAGCTACATCTATTTATCGGAGCGGTCTCGTATAATTATACTATCAAGACTTTCAAGGAGATGGATATATACAAATTTGAATCGATAAAGTTTTAAAATAGGAATCGATACACGCAAGCATGTATCGCGTATCGTATCGTCAGTAAAAATGTATCAATGCATCGATACATTCGCGTATCGCGACACCCCTAGTACTGACTGACTGAATTTGGTTTTACGCCGCTTTCAGCAATATTCCAGCAACATCACGGCGGGGGACACCAGAAATGGGCTTCACAAATTGTGCCCATGTGGGGATTCGAACCCGGGTCTTCGGCGTGACGAGCCAACGCTTTAACCACTAGGCTACCCCACCGCCCCCGACACCCCTAGTATGTATGTATGTATGTATGTATGTATGTTTAGTACACTGGATTATTTCATGTTTGTTACTCAGAGTTTCATGCTATATATATATATATAGTCAGTGGTTTAAGAAAGCGATGCTTCACTCTTCCAAGGCCCAATCTTCCTCTATACTGACCCATTCTGACTAGCTTGACTAGTCCCTTATTGTGACTAGCCCCTAGTCCAACCAACCCCTTCTGTGATCACCCAATGTTAAACCAATTGCTATTCTGACAATTGCCAAGCTCAGCCTGCTCCTATTCTGATGTTCTCCTACTTTTACCGCCCCGTGAAGATCCGGGGTAGAATAGGTCTTCAGCAACCCATTCTTGTCATAAAAGGCGACTATGCTTGTCGTAAAAGGCAACTAACGGGATCGGGTGGTCAGGCTCGCTGACTTGGCTGACACATCATCGGGTCCCAATTGCGCAGATCGATGCTCATTCTGTTGATCACTGGATTGTCTGGTCCAGACTCGATTATTTACAGACCGCCGCCATATAGCTGGAATACTGCTGAGTGCGGCGTAAAACTAAACTCACTCACTCACTCCTACTTTTACCAATCCCTAGTTCACCTTGTTCATCCTTCCCCTGCTTCAACCAGCCCTGGTCTACCAATCTCCAATTTAACCATCTCTATCTCAATCAACCTCTATACTAGTCCAAACATTCCCATTTCATCTAACCTCCCATTCAATTCATCCCTAGTTCAACCAACCGCAAGTTCAATTCACCAATATTTCAACCAATCCCTAGTTTGGCTAACCCCTTGTTAAATCCAACCCTAATTGTCAACCCAAACTTCAACCAACCAGTTTAATCCACCCATTGTTTAACCAACCAAAAATTCAGCCAGCCCTATGTCAGCCCTACCCAAAGTTTAACCAACACCTAAGGTACTTGAACCAACTCCTAGCTTAGTCTACCCCTAGTTCAATCTACCCAAAGTTTAACCAACACCTAAGGTACTTGAACCAACTCCTAGCTTAGTCTCCCCTAGTTCAATCCACCCCAGTTCAATCTACCCAAAGTTTAACCAACACCTAAGGTACTTGAACCAACTCCTAGCTTAGTCTACCCCTAGTTCAATCCACCCCAGTTCCATCTACCCAAAGTTTAACCAACACCTAAGGTACTTGAACCAACTCGTAGCTTAGTCTATCCCTAGTTCAATCCACCCCAGTTCAATCTACCCAAAGTTTAACCAACACCTAAGGTACTTGAACCAACTCGTAGCTTAGTCTACCCCTAGTTCAATCCACCCCAGTTCCATCTACCCAAAGTTTAACCAACACCTAAGGTACTTGAACCAACTCCTAGCTTAGTCTAGCCCTAGTTCAATCCACCCTGGTTCAATCTACCCAAAGTTTAACCAACACCTAAGGTACTTGAACCAACTCCTAGCTTAGTCTAGCCCTAATTCAATCCACCCCGGTTCCATCTACCCAAAGTTTAACCAACACCTAAGGTACTTGAACCAACTCCTAGCTTAGTCTAGCCCTAGTTCAATCCACCCCGGTTCAATCTACCCAAAGTTTAACCAACACCTAAGGTACTTGAACCAACTCCTAGCTTAGTCTAGCCCTAGTTCAATCCACCCTGGTTCAATCTACCCAAAGTTTAACCAACACCTAAGGTACTTGAACCAACTCCTAGCTTAGTCTACCCCTAGTTCAATCCACCCCAGTTCAATCTACCCAAAGTTTAACCAAGACCTAAGGTACTTGAACCAACTCCTAGCTTAGTCTACCCCTAGTTCAATCCACCCTGGTTCAATCTACCCAAAGTTTAACCAACACCTAAGGTACTTGAACCAACTCCTAGCTTAGTCTACCCCTAGTTCAATCCTTCCCAGTTCAACCAGTCCCTATTTTGTACTCTCCCTGCAGCTGGACCCAGTTCGGCCAATCCCTTTTAATCATGGTTGTAGCAGTAGCATAGTTAAGCTTTAAACAAGACTTGTTCCTTTACTTTTATCCATCAGTATATGTTTATTGTCTCTTACAGGAATATTTTACACTTCTGAATTATTTATTTTTATTCATGCAGATACCAAGGGACAATTCAGTCACTGATTTAATATGCACAATTACAGGAAGACTGAGCACACATCACTGGCCTTGGGAGCCGCAGCACGAGGTTATTAATATGAGGTGTCTCAACTGAGAAGGCTGTGTACATCTATTGTCAGCTGATTTCATTCGTCCAATACACGCAGGAATTCATGAGCCAGAGCACTTTAGTCAAGAAATTGATTTTAAAGTTGAAGGAGAAGATATTTGATGGATAAGTATACATCTGAGTGTAACAGCATCCCATTGTTGCTGGCCATCAGCATGACTAGCTGGAGTCTACTGCGGCATGGCATGGTATTAAACAACCATTAGGATGACGTCACAGTTTTAACTGCTCTTGCAGTCAATCTTGAACCTACTGGGGGCTCACTGATTCTCGCTCCAGAATCAACAGATTCTAGGGATTTCTCCATTACATATACTACAGGACCAAGTCACAACAGATATTAAGTGATATTTGTTAATGATAGAGCATTTCATGATGAACATTCATCCAAAAGGAATTCTTGGAACATTTTAAATTGTAGAACACCTGACTACTAGTTACAGTGTAATTAACCACAGCAGTCAGTAACACCTCTACTATAGTTTGGCATGAAATGCATGTGGACCCGTTTTTTTGTAAATATCTCTTCATCCAATGACCCAATCGATCTCAAACTGTGCAAGTGGATGTTTTGTCAGACAACCTAATCACATTGTAAATCACCGACTTGCATGTTCCAGCAACATGTGTGTTAGATCCTGAACATGACAAAGTAAATATTGCAGAGTTTATAGTTTACCTACAACATTAGACAAACAGAAGACTTGGTATTGCGTGATGTTATATGACACCGGAACCTCTGAATGTATGACACACAATGGAGTTCTGCCTGATTAAACCCTACATTGTCTCTAACTCTGTGAGAGCCCCACCACCGACACCAGCATGAATACTTCTATAAGTCTGGCTCGGACTTCCTAGCATGAACACTTCTATAAGTGTGGCTCGGACTTCCTAGCATGAATACCACTATATGTGCAAAGTCTGGCGCGGACTTCTGCTGTGATAATGAGGAAACTACAAGGGCTTTCTCCAAAGCTACATTCTTCTCTGATTGTTTCTGTGAATGACATACAGCCCTGTCTCATTGGTGACCCCATTCAGTCCCGGTTTAGACAGCCTATTCCATCTTTTTCACATTTGAGATCAGTAGGAGCAGACAAACTCAGAGAAGTAGACAAACAATGGACATTTCAAAACAGGATTGTACATATTCCAACCCTAAAAACAATTGAGTCAATAAAGACAATGTGTCAAATTGATGTTTCCTATTCTGAACTTGTGGAAACACTAAAAACTGCAAATGTCACAAGATTAAAGACTATAAAATGTTCCCATGAATCCTTGTCATTAGAAATGTATCTTATGATGATGCATTATTCATGCCAGTGAAAAGGACTTCTTAACAGAAGACACTGCAGCTGCCTTATGCATATAAAAACATTATTCTTGAAGGCCAATAACACCCGTTTTCTTAAAACCTGAATAAATTAGGGCAAAAAATACATTATGAATTATCTTTTTAGCACATTTATGCCACATACTGAGTAGAGTTTTTTCAAGAGAAAGCAAGAGATGAGTGCAGGTTGACGCCACACGTATACAACTTACTCTTTCTTAGGTATAGGCAGTCTGTATCTGGCCCGGTACAGCGTTAGGGCGTCGTGCAGTTGGCGGAAGTGTTTGTATCTCCGCTTCACCGTCCACTCAAAGTCTCCATGCTTTACCTCAATCGTGTACCTAGGGTGGAGGGTCAAAGGTCAGCATCTTTGTAATTATACATCAGGCCAGGCTAATATTTTGTTTGTTTTATGGCACTTGCTGGCTGAAACTATGCTGAAGAAATGAGTGTATGCAGTGAGTGGATGATTGTTTCATAATCCAGCCACAGTCGCCTGTAGATAGTTGAATCCAGACCTGGCAGACCAGTGACTGAAATCATGAGAAACCTCTATGGATTGGGGTATCCTGACCTTCAGTCAGACAAGGCACAGTCTGACCATTTGGTTCACTCTCAGGACAAGCATGACCTGTTAGGGACCCACTCCCATTTAGAATTTCCAGAGAATTGGGGAGAAGAAAAAAATGATTCAAATTTGTCAACACTTTTGTTTTGTTTTCTTGTTACCTCTTATTGCAAGGTTATCACAGGAATTTTACATCAAAGTAACCCTGATAATATTATTTAATAATTTTGATGCTTTGCCTCCTGTATCTGGAATATCTTCCCAAGAAAATTCAGAACTGACACATTGATTTAGTCTGAAGTGTGAGGAACTCCTTTGCGAATCAATCATGACACAACTTTGCTATCAACTGATGGACCTTGCTGGGTTAGGGACCAAGCTCTATTGATCCACGAGAAGAACAAAGAACAAAATTGACTACAAGAAAACAAATGTGTTAGCATAATACATAAAAAAAAGAAACTTGTTTTTGGTCTGAACCCATTTCTGGTTTTAAATCAGCACTATACTGAAAAAGATAAGATTTCATGCCCAAACCAGGAAGTAATCTCACAAGCCACAGGACCTGGTAGTACTTAACTGTCTTGCATTCTGCTTTGACAGGAATTTCATTTAACATCCTGTTTCTTCCGGTAGGACAAAACACGACATACAAGATGCCATTCACAACATAAAACCAGGGGTGGAAATAACCCATTGCCCGACGTCCGAGTCCAGTGTTTTTTTCTGTGGGGTAAGCAAATTTGTATATCACACTGTACCGGTGTCCAGTTGACTTTCCAATGTTAATTATGTTGTTTATTTAAAAAATCAACAAGAAAACGGCCGGAAAAGTGGAAAAATTATCAGTGCAAGTGATTTTACATGTGCCACAGTGTACCAAAGTACACTAGCAATTTTAAAGTTATTTCCATCCCTGAAAACTAAAGAAGGATGTACAAAGTTTCCACAGCAAATGTCTGTAGATATTTTTTAAAGGAATTTTGTTATATTTTGCTGTTTATATAGTCTGACATGACAGAATGAAAAGACGCCCAAACATGATCACATTAGTTGTCTTCACACAAATGATCAGCAGATTCTGAACAATCAGTTGATCCCAACCCAGAATCCCAAGGGTCATTATCAACTAGTGGACCTGTCCCAACCCATAATCCCAAGGGTCATTATCAACTAGTGGACCTATCCTAACCCAGAATCCCAAGGATCAATATCCCCTAGTGGACCTTTCCTAACCCTGAATCCCAAGGGTCTATACCAACTAGTGGACCTGTCCTAACCCAGAATCCCAAGGGTCAGTATCAACTAGTGGACCTTTCCTAAACCAAAATCCCAAGGGTCTAGATCAACTAGTGGACCTGTCCTAACCCAGAATCCCAAGGGTCAATATCAACTAGTGGACTTATCCCAACCCAGAATCCCAAGGGTCAATATCAACTAGTGGACCTGTCCTAAACCAGAATCCCTGGGGTCTATATCAATTGGTGGACCTGTCCCATCCCAGAATCCTAAGGGCCAATATCAATTGGTTGACCTGTCCCATCCCAGAATCCCAAGGGCCAATATCAATTGGTGGACCTGTCCCATCCCAGAATCCCAAGGGTCAATATCAACTAGTTGACCTGTCCTAACCAAGAATCCCAAGGGTCAATATCAATTGGTGGACCTGTCCCATCCCAGAATCCCAAGGGCCAATATCAATTGGTGGACCTGTCCCATCCCAGAATCCCAAGGGCCAATATCAACTAGTGTACCTATCCTAACCCAGAATCCCCAGGGTCAATATCAACTAGTTGACCTGTCCCAACCCAGGATCCCAAGGGTCAATATCAACTAGTGGACCTACCCTAACCCAGAATCCCAAGGGTCCATATCAACTAGTGGACCTGTCCCATCCCAGAATCCCAAGGGTCAATATCAACTAGTGGACTTATCCCAACCCAGAATCCCAAGGGTCAATATCAATTGGTGGACCTGTCCCATCCCAGAATCCCAAGGGGCCAATATCAATTGGTGGACCTGTCCCATCCCAGAATCCCAAGGGCCAATATCAACTAGTGTACCTATCCTAACCCAGAATCCCAAGGGTCAATATCAACTAGTGGACCTACCCTAACCCAGAATCCCAAGGGTCCATATCAACTAGTGGACCTGTCCTAACCCAGAATCCCAAGGGTCAATATCAATTGGTGGACCTGTCCCATCCCAGAATCCCAAGGGCCAATATCAATTGGTGGACCTGTCCCATCCCAGAATCCCAAGGGTCAATATCAACTAGTTGACCTGTCCTAACCAAGAATCCCAAGGGTCAATATCAATTGGTGGACCTGTCCCATCCCAGAATCCCAAGGGCCAATATCAATTGGTGGACCTGTCCCATCCCAGAATCCCAAGGGCCAATATCAACTAGTGTACCTATCCTAACCCAGAATCCCAAGGGTCAATATCAACTAGTTGACCTGTCCCAACCCAGGATCCCAAGGGTCAATATCAACTAGTGGACCTACCCTAACCCAGAATCCCAAGGGTCCATATCAACTAGTGGACCTGTCCCATCCCAGAATCCCAAGGGTCAATATCAACTAGTGGACTTATCCCAACCCAGAATCCCAAGGGTCAATATCAATTGGTGGACCTGTCCCATCCCAGAATCCCAAGGGCCAATATCAATTGGTGGACCTGTCCCATCCCAGAATCCCAAGGGCCAATATCAACTAGTGTACCTATCCTAACCCAGAATCCCAAGGGTCAATATCAACTAGTGGACCTACCCTAACCCAGAATCCCAAGGGTCCATATCAACTAGTGGACCTGTCCTAACCCAGAATCCCAAGGGTCAATATCAATTGGTGGACCTGTCCCATCCCAGAATCCCAAGGGCCAATATCAATTGGTGGACCTGTCCCATCCCAGAATCCCAAGGGCCAATATCAACTAGTGTACCTATCCTAACCCAGAATCCCAAGGGTCAATATCAAATAGTTGACCTGTCCCAACCCAGGATCCCAAGGGTCAATATCCACTAGTGGACCTTTCCTAACCCAGAATCCTAAGGGTCCATATCAACTAGTGGACCTGTCCTAACCCAGAATCCCAAGGGTCAATATCAACTAGTTGACCTGTCCCAACCCAGGATCCCAAGGGTCAATATCAACTAGTGGACCTACCCTAACCCAGAATCCCAAGGGTCAATATCAACTCGCTGACCTATCCCAAACCAGGATCCCAAGGGTCAACTACTCACAGGTAAGGGTTGAGCATCTTGGACACATGCTTCTCGTGTTTTGTCAGCTTGACCTCCACCGGCAGATTACCAATCCAGCAGTTGGCTCTGATGGTGCTGAATGGATCAGGCTTGTTGTGGATGGTGCGGAAGGGAACAAACTGCAAACCTGCAAACAATAACACATCGGTTACTGTTAGATCACGTCACCATCTCTTCCTGCTCCAACCACAAGCAGACAGGGCGAGATGTAGATCAAACCAGTCACTCACCATTCATGTTACAGCAGCACTACACTTCACACCCATTCGTTCATTCACTTTTTGTGTGTTAATTGTGTCGGCAAATACTATTTGTGATGAACATAATGAGATGTACACAAATTCTCAAGCCAGTGTTGTTCAGTTGATTCAACTTCACTTAAAAGTGCTCTCAACCCCAACATTTACAAGCACTGACAAGATCAAGGAGAGAGATCAAACTCTCGGGGCCCATGGTGAGGTCCGGGGCAAAGTCTTGGTGTGCATGGTACAGGTCCAGAGTGAAACAACAACTATAAAAACCCTACAATTTCACACCATATATTGATACAGCTCTCGTGATCTCACATGATGTAAAACTGATAAATAACACAAGCACAGCTGACACACTTTCTATGTGTGTAACAATGGCCTGAACAAATGAATCCTCAATTAATATTTGAGAGTGTGCTGGGAGTAGATCTGTGAGTTTATATAAATGTTAATCATGGAGGCAGACTGTGCCAGCAGCATTGTAGGATTGGTCATCCCTTAGACTAATGCTTAGTTTATTAATATATATAAGTTTACTGGAAACCATCAATTCCATTTACAGGGCTCCAGATAATTTTTCAACATCAGGAGAACGTACTCCTTATTTTTTCAATACAGAAGTACTGGAAAACCTTAAGCGTACATTTAGAGTACTGAATGGGATTTAAAGGAGTATCAGTAATCTTGTGTTTCGTTTCATATATGCACCACAACATTGCAATAATAAATAAAACAATACATTTTCAGATAAATACGTCTGTAAAGGATTCTAAAACCGTACACCATTGCTGTGGTGGGTATCTGCTACGTTTTCTAAATTATTTCCTACCGTATCGTGCTTATTTTGTATCCGTACATACGCCGATACGACCCTTATCTGGAGCCCTGATTTATACTGAAAAGGAGCCCCAGTGAGAAGGTAGAACCTGAGGAAATCTAGACTTGCTCCATTTACGGCTTGAGCATGGCAGAAAGGGCTGGTAGAAGGGAAAATAATGCTGTTTAGGGACTATGAGAAAGACCAGGCCTTCCTCGTCATTTCCCTTGTTGGATCTATGTAGAGTTCCAGAGGCCATGAGTGGAGGATACAAGGATCAGATGTTCTGTACTGTATACTGTATCAGGTTTATCAAGTTACATATTTCATAGCGTAATGCAGCCGAGGTTGGATTACTTCTCGCCTGGTTCCAGTCTCATAGACGGAACACAAGTTGGATGCAAATTAGCTGAACATCCTTCTCTCCCATGGATTCCAGGAGGTGCAATATATCATCAACAGATAATGGTGATATAGAAAATCAATTCAGTTATTGCTAATCTACTATGTCAGGGATAGAGACAGCTTCCGCAGTAATGCGATGTCTCAGAGCAACAAAAACTTTAATACCACTCGGACCAAACTGAATTGAAGGTCCTGGCATTCATTGGTAAATATTTGAAGGAAATCCACAAGATACATGACAGTTAAATAGAAGTCTAAAAATAGCAAGTTTGTAATACACTATTGGTTGTATCCAGAAAGCATTCTATGTAAAATACATTCCAAAATTGCTTGAAGTCTTGCTTCATAGTCACAAATATCTCTATGTAATTTAACAAACAGTCTATAAGTGATGAACTGGGCCTAGATTTTCGAAGCTCTCTTAGCGCTATGATAGTCATAAGTGGCATACATTAACATTAACTTACTACTATCTTAGAGCTAAGAGAGCTTCGGAAATGTGGGCCCTGGGGTTTAATGTCATGTTCATGTTACACTCATACAGTGATGTGCATACACCTGAGTGTGGCTGCTTGCACTAATGCAGGATGTATAGTGATGGCCTACTGAGATACCACAGTCTGACATGGATACAGACACAGACTACGAGCCCCACCGGTTCTGGTCTTACTCCCTTAATGCTGAGTGATAGGGGATCGAACCTGGACTGACCCACCTCTAGGCAGACACCCGATCCACTCCACCACGGCAGTTCCATAACTAAACACAGCAGTGAACACGACCCAGACAGGCATCTCCAACACAACCAGACACAACCTTATATCACACACTCTACATAAAACCATATTGGCACTTTCACAAGACTCAATACAAAACATATGATTAGCAAAAGTACAACACAACAAGTGGAAACATCCCACTGGTCTGGCACTACAGCTGTGACTAACCTAACACGTGAAACACCTGCCTATATATGACATTAGCGCTGACACACCTTGACACTATAAACAGTGATCTTACACTTACTTTCATAATCTTCCATTGTCTCCTAATTAACGCTGACAGTAATCCCAGTTCCTACACACTTGGCCAGCTCCCTGACTCTACTGACGACACTCTCACACTGATGCCGAGGCAGCAGCAGCTATTTATAGTGCAGACTTGACTCGGCTTCAGGCGATATGTTGCTAGGTTGCTAACTCATCCATTTCCATTCCTGCCGAATCTAATATAACGGATTTGAAGTGATACATGCCCTCATATACTGTTCCCTGTTAGAGCTTGAGTGAGTATAGGTCAGTACACTCAACAGCCTCATCAGCAGGATTATTGCCTCATCAGGTGAACCATAGCCTCATCAGTTGGACCATAGCCTCATCAGTTGGACTAGATCAACTGACTGGGAAGAACACTTCCATGGTATAGCAGCTAACTCTGGCCAATCTTCCAAGACATTGCACGTGTCGCAGTGCTGGAACTTTCTTGGCCAAATATCAAATGTTTGCCATCAATACTATCTCAAGCTGCTTCTCGGTCAAAGGCAGAACCACATTACACAAATCTTCCATTGCACAAACTTTGTTTTCACTACAATAAGCTGTACAAAGTAAGGAACAAAGGTCATCATACTGCATTTTCACATTTAATTCTAGAGTACCAAGTGTCCTGATTCTGTCCCTCATTCCCATGGTATTGCTATGTGACATTATTGTGCTGCAATGTCAGGCATGGCTACACAATGTTATAGCTAGAAAACAACCCACTGACTCAATTCTGTATGGAGAGATGGTTGGATGGACACATGGATGTAGGTATGTATGCCATGGTGACTACATGTGGTACTTGTGCTGATGACCTATTCAGTATTCTGGTCTGGTATGTGTCAGTGCGATTGTTTTACAGTGAACTCCCAGAACCCATCTCCGTGCTGGACCAGATACAGTCTGATGTGTTGGGGTGTGTCGTCAATAGTATTCATGCATCTCCGTGCTGGACCAGATCGTCACAGTCTGATGTGTTGGGGTGTGTCGTCAATAGTATTCATGCATCTCCGTACTGGACCAGATACAGTCTGATGTGTTGGGGTGTGTCGTCAATAGCATTCATGGATCTCTGTGCTGTCACTTAGGATCAACTGAAAACACTGACCATACACTGTGTACTTCATACAAACAGCACAGTGAAGTCAACAGTATGCTGTATACCAGTCCTGTAGTGTGGACAAGATACATCTGAATGTTTCCCTCCCAATAACCTCACAATATGTGTAAGGAGTTGTGTTTATGTAGACATCAGCACTTGTTTGTTGCTGCGGAAATCATTAATCTCAGGTCATAGATCGGTCAACTTAGGTTATTTTTATACATGATTTTATTCTTCTAGTCCGATCAATGAGAATACCTGAGGTTTGATTTGTTATTTAACCCTGCACTCAGCAATATTCCAGCTACATGGCTGTGGTCTATGAACAATCGAGTCTGGTCCAGACAATCCAGTGATAAACAGCACGAGCATCGATCTATACAATTGGGATACGATGACATGTGTCAGCGAAGTCAGCAAGTCTTACCACCTGATCGCTCTAGTCGCCTCTTACGACAAGCATGGGTTACTGAAGACCAATTCTAACCAGGATCGTCACAAGTCGAAGACCTGAGGTTCCCGATTGGCTGATATAATGCTGTCAGAGGATGTGACATTAAATTCTAACTCACTCACTCACTCACTCACTCAGTGAGTCATCCTTTAACATAAATTGGCAATTCTTAATCTTAAAAGGCTTTTGAAATGTGGGCAGCCAGAACACCAGATTCATTGATGACAAGAAAAACCTTTCCCACCTTGGTCAACCAATAACTTACATACAATGTTGAAAATGAACACTGATATTAAAATATCTATTTAAAAAAGCCGTCAATTAATTGCCACTGATGAATTGATAGCAACTAGAAATGAAGATGCTTTGGAAGTAATTTCATTTCATATTTGATAAAAGTCTATGTGCAGTATGTTGCATTCACAGACAGCTGCATTGTTATTAGCTAAATTCTCACATCTATAAGATACAGTGCCTGCAGACAGTCTATGTGTAGTATAGCTACATTCACCGACTCCAGCAGCCACGGTGTTATCAGCCGTACTCTCTCAACAATTATAGGACACAGTGCCTGCAGACAGTCTATGTGTAGTATAGCTACATTCACAGACTCCAGCAGCCACAGTGTTATCAGCCGTACTCTCTCAACATCTATAGGACACAGTGCCTGCAGACAGTCTATGTGTAGTAGCTACATTCACAGACTCCAGAAGCCATGGTGTTATCAGCCGTACTCTCTCAACATCTATAGGACACAGTGCCTGCAGACAGTCTATGTGTAGTATAGCTACATTCACAGACTCCAGCAGCCATGGTGTTATCAGCCGTACTCTCTCAACATCTATAGGACACAGTGCCTGCAGACAGTCTATGTGTAGTATAGCTACATTCACAGACTCCAGCAGCCATGGTGTTATCAGCCGTACTCTCTCAACATCTATAGGACACAGTGCCTGCAGACAGTCTATGTGTAGTATAGCTACATTCACAGACTCCAGCAGCCATGGTGTTATCAGCCGTACTCTCTCAACATCTATAGGACACAGTGCCTGCAGACAGTCTGTGTGTAGTATAGCTACATACACAGACTCCAGCAGCCATGGTGTTATAAGCCATAATCTCACAGCATCTATAGGACACAGTGCCTGCAGACAGTCTGTGTGTAGTATAGCTACATACACAGACTCCAGCAGCCATGGTGTTATAAGCCATAATCTCACAGCATCTATAGGATACAGTGCCTGCAGACAGTCTATGCTGGCTGTATCCATGGTGTTATCAGCCGTACTCTCTCAACATCTATAGGATACAGCGCCTGCAGACAGTCTATGCGTAGTAGCTACATTCACAGACACCAGCAGCCATGGTGTTATCAGCCATACTCTCTCAACATCTATAGGATACAGTGCCTGTAGACAGTCTATGCTGGCTGTATCCATGGTGTTATCAGCCGTACTCTCTCAACATCTATAGGATACAGCGCCTGCAGACAGTCTATGCGTAGTAGCTACATTCACAGACACCAGCAGCCATGGTGTTATCAGCCATACTCTCTCAACATCTATAGGATACAGTGCCTGCAGACAGTCTGTGTAGTAGCTACATTCACAGACTCCAGAAGCCATGGTGTTATAAGCCATAATCAGACAGCATCTATAGGATACAGTGCCTGCAGACAGTCTATGTGTAGTAAGCTATATCTACAGACACCAGCAGTCATGGTGTTATCAGCCATACTCTCTCAACATCTATAGGATACAGTGCCTGCAGACAGTCTGTGTAGTAGCTACATTCACAGACTCCAGAAGCCATGGTGTTATAAGCCATAATCAGACAGCATCTATAGGATACAGTGCCTGCAGACAGTCTATGCGTAGTAAGCTATATCTACAGACACCAGCAGCCATGGTGTTATCAGCCATACTCTCTCAACATCTATAGGATACAGTGCCTGCAGACAGTCTATGTGTAGTAAACTATATCTACAGACACCAGCTAGATGTGCAGTGCTGGTATATAACAGTACCAGTCTAAGTGTAATGAGGGGCATCTACAGACAGCTGCATCCAGGATGTTGATCCCCTGCCAAATTCAACGTTATGAAGTGTTATAGTTGGTCTCTCACCAACTCCATCATCTGTGATGATATTTACACCATGGCCGATACATCGATGTTGCTGTACTATGCAAGGTCAGGTCAGTCATTACTTCGTTAGTGGTGGTATGTAGCAGTGTGTGCAGTAGACCATCTAGTGTTAGCTTTGTTTAACATAGATCCCCCTCCCCCAGGAATCCTGAGCATGTGTCGGAGAGTGACACAACCTAACCTGCAATAGATGCCAGCATCCAACCCATGCGCCACATACCTGTCACACAAGCTCTGATTAATATGTATCTTGTGTAGCTAATTTATTAATTAACAGTGAGTGTACATTACATGGTGGGTTAGAAATATTCCTGGCAACCTCAGATTGATCTCAGTTAGGCCAACCAATGGCTGACAGCATGAGCAGAAATCAGAACTCAAAATGGCAATCACAGGGTTCAAGCAAGGATGAATCTCTCACAGTGTCTCTGGTAGCCTAGATATCTAGGCCACTTGTGCCACCAAAACGCAGAATGAAACATCATCAAGTTGCTATTGCAGGTCTCAAGTGTTTCTTCATTGTGTGAGTGGGTTAAACTGTATGCTGCTTCAACCAATTATAGCTGTTGCTGTGATACCGGGAACCTGGTCTACATATAGCATCCATGGGAGAGTCAACCCCAGGTCTTGATGCAGGGAATAACACTTGATGCCACTGCAGGGGGTCGTCTTGACCATCTGCAGTGAAACGTCAGTAGTCACACTTCACACTAATGCCGCCCTTCTGAAAAGCGTTACTTCTCTATGTATGATCTGTGATGACCATGACGTTTCCAAAGCAGCTGTATAAGCCAACTACAACACAACAAACCTCTGTTTGTATACATCCCCTCTAACATGCTCAGGGCGGTGGGGTAGCCTAGTGGTTAAAGCGTTTGCTTGTCACGCCGAAGACCCGGGTTCGACTCCCCACATGGGTACAATGTGTGAAGCCCATTTCTGGTGTCCCCCGCCGTGATATTGCTGGATATTGCTAAAAGCGGCGTAAAACCAAACTCAGTCAGTCAGTCAGTCTAACATGCTCATTAACTATGAGAAGCAGCAGTAAAAAAATGTGCTTATGACTCTTTTTAATTTCCTAATTATTGAAATTTAGGGTTGCTGGTCCCATAAAGAAATAATGAAAACTAAATACAATATCGTAATACTTTTTTGAAAAGTAAAAATTCCAAACAACATGAGCTAATTATGATAATGGCAGACACTGTAGCAAATGATTGTGATAATGCCAGTTGAATTGCCTGCCACAATGCTTTAGATTGATACAGTATGATCATCATCAGTAGACCCAGTGTCAGATCACTATACAGGCATCACAGCCAGCCTAGCCTGCATTCATTCAGTATATTAAAGTTGTGGCCTCTGAGTAAAGAAATGACCTTGTCATCCCTGTATTGATTATGAACGCATGATATCATAGATTTTAAATGAACAGTTAAAAACATAAAACAATATACCGTAATGGTAAATTACTGAGAGATGGTGTTGCCTATCTGGTCTATGTTGGTTTAGTACAGTCATGATAGTTGGCTACACTAATGTTTTTTCACACATTAATAATAGCAATAACAATGGCCATGTATAAAGTGTCGGTATCCATGCACTTTTGCATACTCAAAATGCTAAGACATCATTGCCCCAGCTGCCCCAGCTGTCTGTGACGTGCTAGAAGGTTAACAGTCATATGACTTATCCCACCAGGTACCCATTCACTGCTGGGTGAGCATAGTCAATTTTGAACAAACACTGCCAAAAGTGAGACCACATGTGTCACATGTCTTCATTGTCGGGCAGGAATGAAGTCCTAGAAACTCCCAGGTCAGCCAAGCTGCCAAACACAGTCACCCATCTAAGGACACTCTGTGACCAACAATGCTTAAGTTCAACAGATTTTTTACCTGGGCTCTATGCACAAAACCACACACCACCACATTAACAGTTTGCAAATAGTGAAGACTTTACTTGAATGAACACAATGAAGTTATTTATTTGGATCTGCTTCTACACCATAGTTCATCATCTATTCTATAGAGAAAAAGCGAAAATGACCCATCACCAATTTTGTAATCTGCAAGTATTGGTATGGACCATGGACAAGAAAAAGTATTTGAGAATTTCAGAGGTAAATCCTGGCATGGCTAGGGGAGGTAACTCTGGGTAATGATTTGCAGCAACACTGGCCCAATTGGCCCTCAATGTATTTGCTCCCTTCCAGCTGTGTGGGTTTCTGCTTTAACTTTTTATTTCTAAAAAACATATTATTTTTTGTTGTACACATATTTCAATGAGGATGGTGATTAAAGCCCATAGCAGGGTTAAGAAGTTGGGTATTCTTTGAAAATGTTTACTAAATCTCTTACAGCATTCTAATGAAACCTGGAAAGCTTTTGAAAACAACATACAAATGTCCAGGTGACATTTAATACATACTGACAACATTTGTCACAGGTGATCTAACAACTTGTGTCACGTCAGTAGCAGGACAAGGTGAGCTGAGACAATTACATCAAATGAATCATGGAAAACAATAATAAAAAATGACACAAATCTATAAATAAAAATGCAAAAGGAACAAAAGAAATTTGTGAGTGTGCCTATAACCAGAGATCTGATGACGTGACCTCCAGTCATTTACTGTATGACCAGTGCAGTACTCCCTGCTGGCCACTGAGGTGGACGTGACTTGTGGGACATCCTTGTTTAAATAGGCTTTGCTTCATGAACCTGTATACACTAGCAATCACTCAGGCCCACCATACAAACAGTGAACAAATCATCAGAACTGAACTCATATACACCAAAACAGAACAAAAATCACCAAAACTGCAACCATATCCTCTAGGTTCAGGCCTACCATACAAACAGTGAACAAATCATCAAAACTGATGATTGTTGTGTGGGTTTGGGTGGGTTTGGGACTGAGACTGGTGTTACGAGTATATCATATGTTGCCCCTCCCACCCTCATGCCAAAGATAAAGAAAATAATATGTGACACATTTTTAATATTATCTTTATCATCAGGGCACTGAAAGTACTTTTATCACTATAAGAGTCATTTCATTATTCCTTTCACCTCTTTATCTTGTTATGATGCTTATCATGGATGACATCCTGCCTTGACTGTGAAACATGCACACCTGTCAACAGTCACACTACCCCACAGCTCACTGTGGTGTCTCCAGCACAGCCTTGTTACAATGTTACAGTGTAGCATCAGTGATGGAGAGCCAGGGGATAACAAGCCATACAGTCACCTACAGCAGATACACTGTGCTAGATGTATCATAATGTTGACAGCTGTTACACCATATAGATACCCACCTGTATCCTGATGTAGGGTATATAGAATATTTCTCTTGATCTTCTGTCACTGGCTTACTTTCATTTCTGATGCAAATCCTCCTATTCTCTTTCATTGTTTGTGATCAATGAAATCTGGGTGCTACATATTTATTGCTTAAACACACAGTGATTATAGAAATATATAACTACCAAATCAATAGAATAAAAGGACCAAGGTCACCAGGATTACTTGTGACACATTGATCAAAACATTCTCCCCATCTGTGAATTCACATCAATGTGACAAGATAACAAACACCATATCATTTTCTTTTTTCATCTTTTTAATAAAAAGGGCATGAAATCTCAAAACAGAATTACTGTAATGTACAATAATGATTAATGAATGATTTGGGATGTTTTGTTTCTGCGTTGTGTAAAGCTGCACCCAGCAATATTCCAGCCATATGACAGCAGTCTATTAAAAATCTAGTCTGGACAAAACAATCCAGTAATTTACATAACAAGCAATGGTAGACTTGGGTGGTATATTCTGCTGTCAAAGGTACAAAGAGTGTGACTGCAGTCGATTCACCACAGTACAGTACATGGGGGAACAAGTGTTAATTCTTTCAATCAGAGACCATATGATAGAGCCTCTATTATCAGGTCTCTGTTTCAATCAAAAGTGTTTTGATATTTACACATTGTAAAAGTAAACATAGTTTGTTGTTTGGTGTATTGCGTTATTGACAAGATACACTGATCATGCTATAATACGTCATAATGCCCAACTTTGTGGTGATATTACAAGAACTAACACAGGCTCTAGGATCATCATGTTTCCTAGTTTGTTTCTCAGCATCCTTTAAATCTTTGTTTGAACGATAGGGTAATGCCGTTATTGAGATGGACCCCTTGACTTCCACTATTAATTTTGAATAACGTACAGATTACAAACATTGATTTGTGTTCCAAGATCCTGCTTTGTGTCAAATGTTTTCAATAATGTCAATAATTGGATGCTGGATGCATGATTTATCGACTATCTGGTGGCACAGGTTACAAATCAAATGAAGTCAAGCAACATTAGTGGTGGAGAGTTGTATGTAGGGTGGGTGACTGCTTCTGGCAGCTTGACTCCGGAGAGTTCCAAGACTTCCGCCCTTCACTTCACTGAAACACAGGTTCAGTCAGTTTTAACTATGATGACATCATGCTATAATTGTAGTGGTTGACTCTGAGCCAGGAGTTCACCAACCATTCATTCTGGACAAGTGAAACTGATGCAACAACAGGCAAATAATACAGAACTTGTGTATCAACCATAACATAGTCAAAGTCAGAGGAATCAGATGATTAGCTGATTCCAGAAGATTTTCTTGATTTCTCCATTATTCAACTACAAATTTCCCTATTTATGTATTCCCTATTAATAACCTATGATAACTTTGTTGAGGTGAGTTGTATCTCTAGAAGGATTTGAGCGAAAGTCTTGAGTTTTCAGAACAACCTGCCAGGTTCACGGAGTCTGGAATCCTAGATAGAGGCCGGTCATACAAGTGTAATGTTTCACAAGAGATATTCTGTGCTAGGTTATTGATAGAAGACTGATGGCCCAGCTGAAATGAGCAGGAAAAGACCATGGTATACCATGGTAGACCATGGTTCACAGACCATGGTTGACCATGGTGTATCATGGCTTACCACATCCGGTAAATGGCACCACAGTTTACCATGGTCAAAAGAGACCATGGTCTACCATGGTGAAAAAAAGACCATGGTGTACCATGGTCAAAGAGACCATGGTATACCATGGTCTACCATGGTAAAAAAGACCATGGTCTATCATGGTTTAACCACACGCTGGCGCGGTAAATGGCACCACAGTTTACCATGGTAAGATAAGACCATGGTCTACCATGGTAAAAAGAGACCATGGTGTACCATGGTCAACCATGGTCTACCATGGATTACCATGGTAAAAAGAGACCATGGTGTACCATGGTGTACTACTGAAAAAAACTGAGACCATGGTCAGTATACCCTGTTCGGTAGAATTGGCACAACAGTTTACCATTAGAATACCATTATTTAGACTATGGTAAGAAACCAACCGCGCCATACCACAATATATACATTGTAGTCACATACACCATGGCATATTGGGTATTGAAGAATTAACATTAAACAAACTCATGCACTGAAAACAAACTGTTCAAATTATGAAGACACATTTTATTGCTGACACTGACAGATTTAAATGAAAGACAACTTGAGGACAGTTGTTGGGAAACTCACAGGGATTGAGGGATATGCTGTGCAACAAGTACAAGTCTAAAGCAAACTAGAATTACATATCCAGTAATGCTGCTAGGGACAAATGGCATGTGGACATGTTCATCATTTTTCAGAGGATATTCTTATCTATTATTTTATTCTAAAAACATCTTTAGGGCAGCTTGGATGTCAGTCTATATCCAGGAAAATTAACCAATTCAGAACACCATTTCATGCAGTAATATACAATTTCAGAAAGAGTAATCACTTTAGTCTATATGGTTAGAAGTAGACATAATAAATGAGAGTCACAACCAACAGAGAAATTACAACAGGGCCCAAAATCATCTACCTGGAAGTTGTACAAGGGGCATCACAATTTCTCTCAGAAGAAACAGAATATACACAAGTCTGAAGAACCTTCGGAAAGAGCAGTGCTGACATCCCCCTAAAATGTCCACGTTGGTTCAGGGATATTGAGTGAGTGAGTTTAGTTTTACACCACTTTTAGCAATGTTCCAGCAATATCAATGAGGGACACCTAAGGGGCTACACACATTGTACCCATGTGAGGAATCGAACCCAAGTCTTCAGTGTGAAGAAAGCAAACGCTCGCACAGGAATAAACTCATTTTGTAGAACTTTATCTTCAGTGTTTCAACATTAGGACCATTTCTTCAGAATCGTCCAGTGGAAATCTGAAAACACACCAACATTTAATCACAATCATTCTATTTCAAACAGTCTTAAACAAATATCAAAAAGTGTTGTTGTTGTTTTTAAATATATATTTACAGTTGCTCAAAATGTTATGTATTTTTAACAGATTGCAAATATTTTTCACCAGACTCTAATTATATTATTCAAAATAATTTCTTTACACTGATGGCAGATGACTTTAAATTATTTTTAATATATGAAGAGTCTATGCCAAGTAACACAACATGTATTAGAAATTAAAACACAAAATTGGCTTCTAAATCACTAGTCTACATTCATGACCAAATATAATATTCTGAAATATTTACATTTCCCATTATTTATAATAATCAACATATCATAACATAGAAAAACGATATCTTACTGTAAGTGAAGCTATTTCCACGTTAAGTGAATAGCTAAACGTTTTGGCACTATGTCATTTTTTGGTTTACAGTCAGTAGTTATTCCAAAACTGAATACAAATACGATAGAAAAGAAAATGAAATATCCATAAACGTGCCTGTAGCAATTATCTCCTTTTATGACCCTTTGAATTTATTTTGCTGTCTGTGTAATCTAAGCAAACAAACTGAATCTTTCAGGCTGACCTCTACAAGCCCCGTGAACTTTGACACCATTCGATCACTGATAACTTAACTAAAAAGTCATAACGGTTTGTTTTTTAAAAGTACCGTTAGATATTGGTCGTGGTTAACACATAAATATGTAGAACATATTGCACAAAACCCAAATTAACACTGACTTTCCGTTTGAGGGAAGTACATTGTATATAAAATGAACACTGCTATATCTTATATCGTCTTTCCGTCCGCTATTCTCCTCAAAACTGTTGCTTACCACGTCACATAATGTTCAGATAAAAGGTGATTCCCTAACATCAAAACAATTTCAATACATCTGCACTCAAAATAATTTCAATATTGCTGTTATTTACTTACCGCCATGCTTATGTCCACTGGAATTCAACTTGAGATGTATCCATCGGCACTAAATCTAGTCTATTCCTTTATCATGAGTTCTTGACATATCCATCGCTGGATTATCCTCGAAATCCGTCATTGCTAATAGATTAGGGATATTCTTCGCTTGGATCGTTAGTAGTCTATTGCCAGTGTTGACAAAGTTGTGTTTCACGCCTATCACTGGTTTTATGCGGCCACAAATGTCTACGGACAAGTAGCAGCTATGGCATCGGTCGTATGCTGGAAACGGTCGCTGTCTCTCCAGATCGTACTATCTCCATTCGCTTGTCCCGAATGGCGCTGAGTTGGAAGTTGAAACATATTTTTAGAAAAGAAAATTAATTAGTACGACCAGGGATGTATCGTAACTATGTATGTAAAAGGCTGTATGATTAGTGCTATCCGCTTTTGAAGTCGCAATAAGATTACGTAAGCACGAAGGGCGCAATGCGTTTTGCAATCACGCCGATCGAGGTACTTCATAACAACACTACGTAGTCAACAGTGGATAATTTCTCATCTTATTAACAAATAAAGGCAAGAACTACAATATCAAGGCATCAACATCAAAATTAGAATTCATAAACAATAATATTGTCAACGGGCGGAATCGCTAAAAAGATATTCAGTGTACACGCTCCTTCACGATCATCATAACGGAAGAATAGTTTTTGCACATATCCCCGCAATAATTTAAATTTCATTAATCTACTTTGATGTAATCTCTACCGGGTCATATTGCACGTGCTGAACAGGAAGTGACAGTGAAATGTGTTCTAAAATCGGGCTTCACCATTAACATTGCGAAGACGCGCACTTATAACAAGTTTTAGGCATCGTTTGCCGATCGTGATCACTCACGGGAGAAATTCAATGAAATGAGACGATTTTGACATTGTACTTTCAAATTTTATTTCATGGAGTAAATATGAAAAAGAAAGAGAATTAAAAATCTTCCAGCACTAATTGGTTACGCTGTTATTGACAGAAGGTAAGTTTTACACGCAGAACTGTCTATGTTTCTAAAACGGATCGTGTTAGGCACAGAATATTGTTTCGCCTTCTGTCGTGCATTGTTTATGTTGTTGCTGTATTTTTTTGAAAAATCAAAAACTAAAGGCAACCAGGCACAAAAACTAGTAAGACCACGAGAGACGGGGTTTACACAGTTTAATGGACAACTTTAGCAAAGGGGACAGGCAAAATTATTTTATTTTCAAATGTACGGAGGGTTAATTTTGTTTTGATTTTCAAGTGTATAAGACGTCCTTTGTTCCTTATTTGTTTGTGTGTTTCTGTAGCAACAATGAGAAAGTTAAATTACGTGAACTGTTCCCGTTGATAATTGTTTTTTATGACATTGTGTTCTTGTATTTTTCATTAAAACACACTTCATTTTAACTTGTCTCTCACCGAGTGAAGTGTTCAATTTTAGTTTTTCAATGCACACAGACGTAAAAACAAGGATCTGTAAGGTATCTGTCATGAATATTCATTAAAGGCAAACTAACTCAGGAAAAACATTTTTCATCTGAGATGTTTTACACACGTCCTTTGTAATGCTATTAGTATAATGCCTGTGTAACACTTCATTGAATGCTCCCGCTATTTTGTTATTCATAAATGAAACACAATGTCATGAAACAGACAGGATTTCAATTTTAATTTTTTTATTTATTACAGTTTGAAATGTAAAATTGGTCTGTCATGACCATGGTCTACCATAGATTTGTCTGTGATGACCATGGTCAACCATTACTTTGTATGAGAACAACACCATGGTCTACCATAGTTTTGTTTAAGATGACCATGGTCTACCCTGGTTTCTGGTGACCATGTTCTAGAATGACCATGGTCTGCTGTGGTATACCATGGTCACCATGGTATACCATGGGGAGAAATGTTGGTGACCATGGTCTACCATGGTTTCTGGTGACCATGGTCTATAATGACCATGGTCTGCTATGGTATACCATGGTGACCATGGTCTACCATGGTCTACCATGGGGAGAAAAGTTAGTGACCACGGTTTAGCATGGTAAACCATGGTAATACCATGGTTTACCGTGGTAAGCCATGGTTGACCATGGTCAACCATAGTGCCTTTTCAGCTGGGGATGTTCACAAGGAAGCTCAGGGTGGGAATGGGGCAGGGTATATACTATGATAGAACCGAGATATAATACACTTGAATGAAAGTATAGGATATATGACAGATGCGATCTGTTCAGCGGCTTCTTGTATGAGAAAAAAAGTTGGTCAATCAAAAGCATACTTGAAAAGTTGGTTTGACTCAGATTGCAAAAAACTAAAAACCGAAAGATGCAAATTTCTCAATAAGTTCCGGAAATGTAAAGACAAGCATTCATTTGATCAATATTGCATCGTAAGAGAAGATTTTTGAAAGTATTGACAATCTTAAATCAAACAAATCACCAGGATTTGATGGCATGATATCAGAATTCTTTAAACACTAGTCCGACCTTATCGCACCATACCTAGAACTACTATTTAATATCATATTGGAAAATGGTACTTTCCCACACTGTTGGACGATTGGTATCATTGTTCTGATTCATAAACATGGTGATGCAAATAACCCAAATAACTATAGAGGAATAACATTACTTAGTATATTTAGTAAAATTTTCACTTTTATAGTTAATAAGAAACTTGTAAGCTGGGGAGATACAATGGATAAGATAAATGAATCGCAAGCTGGATTTAGACATGGATATACCACTGTTGATAACATGTTTATTTTACAAAGTATAATACATAGATATTTGAATTTAAAAGGAGGAAAAGTATATGCCCTATTTGTAGATTTTGCGAAAGCCTTTGACTCTGTCCAACGCAACAATCTTTGGTCTCTATTTCAACGTCATGGTCTCAGTAACAAAATGAGTAAACTTTTGACTAATATGTATGAGAACGTGAAGGCATGTGTTAAAAATAATCAAGAATTTTCGGAAACGTTCGAATTACAACTTGGTGTAAGGCAAGGATGTATACTTAGTCCTTCCTGTTTTCATTTATCACCAATGAGCTTGCTGTTCAAATCTAAACTAATTGTTCAAGTGGCATACAACTTCACCCAGAAATAGTTAAAATCTTCCTTCTGTTGTTTGCAGACGACATTGTGTTGTTTTCAAGCACCGTTAGTGGCCTCCAAAATCAAATAAATGAACTTAAACATTACTGCGATAAATGGAAATTAACAGTAAACAGAGAGAAAACAAAAATCATAGTCTTTAAAAAGGGTGGTAAACTTTCTAAAAAAGAAAAGTGGTTGTTTAATGGTATACATCTAGACTGTGTTAGCTATTATAAATATTTGGGATTGTATTTTACCAATGGTTTGTCTTGGAACATGCATGTCAAATATGCTTCACTCCAAGCATAAAAGGCACTTATTGGTATTATGAAGACAGTAAGTACACTTGGAGATATTAGTTACAAAACCTTTTAAGATTTTTGATGCAAAGATAAACCCAATTTTGACGTCTGGAGCAGAAATCTGGGGATTAGCAGACTTTCATCAAATAGAAAGAATACACTTGTATGCATGCAAGAAATATCTTGGTGTTAAATTGAATACAGTTAATGCAGTAGTTTACGGTGAATGCGGCAGATATCCAATGCACTTGTTTACAACCATAAAAGTTGTCAAATATTGGTTAAAACTGTTAAATATGCCTTCATATCGGTTACCGAAAAAATGTTATAATATGATGTTATTGTATGATGAAAATGGACAAAGAAATTGGACATCTCATGTTAAGAACTTCTTATTCTCTATTGGCTTTGGAAACGTTTGGAATGCACAATATGTTGAATCACATACGTCATTCATTCAGTCGTTAACCATAAGACTTAAAGACATATATCTTCAAACATGGTGTGAGAAAATATCTTTACATTTGTCAAGTAAATGTTTTTACTATTCAAAATTTAAAAAAGATTTATTCAATGAAGTATACTTATCATGTGTTAATATACAGAAATTTAGGCATTCACTAGCAAGATTCCGATGTTCATCTCACAATTTGTTGATTGAAAGCGGCATATATAAAAATGTTAAAAGAGAAGAGAGAATATGCACACTTTGTCGTTTAAATGAAATTGAAGATGAATATCACTTTCTCCTCATCTTTCCATCATATAATTCAATACGTTGTAAATACATTAAAAGATATTACTATATCCATCCAAGCATCATAAAATTCTCTACCCTTATAAGCAGCAAAAACCAAAATATATTACAAAATCTTGCCATGTTCATCCACATTGCAATGTTGTATAGAACAAAAGTTTTATCAAGTGTAATGTAAATATATTTATTTATGTAATTCCCCATTATATATGTATATGTACTAAAGGCCTGTGGCCTCTTCAGTTCGAAATAAAACAATAAAATAAAGATTGAACACTTGAATGTAGAGGATGATGTATGAAATCTCGGTTATACAGATATCTTCAAAATTACAAGATATGCAAAACTTGTCCAGAGGATAGGACTATTTCACAGTGAATGAGTGAGTTTAGTTTTACGCCACACTCAGCAATATTCCAGCTATAGTGATCAACATGAGCATCGATCTGCACAATTGGGAACCGATGACATATGGTCAACCAAGTCTAGTCCCGTTAGTCACGCCTCTTACGACAAGCATGGGTTACTGAAGGCCAATATTCTAACCCGGATCTTCACGGGTACAATTTCACAGTGACTATTGCAGTTAAATATCCATATGATGTAAAACTCTAGGCGATATGTGTTCATAATGCCCTATGTATTATAGCCTCTCTGTATATCACGCTTTTCTGACTGTCTCCAGCATCCACATCCACTGTGCTCAATAACAACATAGAAATCAGCTCACATTTCACCCAACAATTGAAAAATGTATTGATTATTTCTTGGAGTCTATACGGTAAGTACAGCTGGCGAAGTGTGCACTATATCTTATATTGATTTTCTTGAGGTGTTGTAAAGACCCAGATCTCATAGGGTCTGTATGACCAGCAATCTCACCATGAGCTGTCTGTGAGTGTTGTATGGACCGACGCCAACACCGTTTCCTTGTTTCTACAATATGACAGTTAAACCCTCAGTAATGAGGTCACTATTGTCAATATATGTTTGAAGTTGAGGGGAAGGTATCAATGTTTGGTGTTATTAAATAGCTCATTACGGTTATTCATGAACAATAGCTATGGGATAATAATGATGAAACATGTTCAGCATTGTGCTGGTAACTGCTGTTGTACAAAGATAGGCTATTACTTTGTACGTATACTCACACTAGTGGTTCAACAAGTACAGATATAACAGAAGCAATATCTGCTATTAAACTTTCTTAGTAAGGCACCAATTTGAGTGTTTTGGGGAGTAGAGTCCCATTCAAACCCAAATGCTGATAGTGAAGCTTGTAATCACCAGAACACTGAGCAACCTTACGCCCTCAGTCACCAAGACTTCCACAAAATGGAGGTCTGACAACTAGTTGTGTACCTCTTCGTTAAGTGTAAAAAGTAATGAAGAGAATGACTTTTAGAAAATTCTCAGAAGTAACTTATGTTATAATTGGAATCACATTTTCATTGTAATATTGGAATCACTGTAAGGCAAAGCATGCAAAATGTGTCTAAATTAAGAATGACTGAAACCAAACTAGTTTCATGATTCCCAAATGTCAGCTGTATAATCATTGCTATTCTGTCCAATAGTCATGTCTGTCCACCAGCCGGATGTCAAATATTAGATTCCTCCTATACACAAGACAACTGAAAATGCTTTCATCCTTTATATTTCACACTTTCATATGGATATTTGGGCCATCTGTGTTCACAATGGTTTTCCCTTGTGATACGGTAAAAAAACAAAATTTCTAAAATCAATACATATTCATATTTTCCCTCAACTTTATCCAGGAACAACAATTTACAGCTGAGTAGATCAAATTAATCTTGCAACTTAGCTTACTGTTACTGAGAAGTGAATTATAAAACATTGCCATAATAAACCATGTTATTAAGTCCACTTTCAGTGCCTACAGCGAGGTGGAGGTAAATGTCAAACTCCCACTGATCTTTCACCAGTACAGAAGCATTATCTACTTGATAACTGCTTCTAATACCATCACTATGGTAACCACAACTTGGGCTTAGATGACAATTAAGTTTTTAATTCTGTCCAATATGCCATAAAATGAATGCTCATGCTGTAACTATTTCTTCTGTGGAAGTACAACATTGTTAATGTGTGTACAGTATGTATGGCAATGTTGTTGGGGAGGGAACTGGGATTCTACGTGGGGGGTGGGGTGGGGGTGGGGTGAGGTGAGTGGGGTGGGGTGAGGTGAGGTGAGGTGAGGTGAGGTGAGGTGAGGTGAGGTGAGGTGAGGTGAGGTGAGGTGAGGTGAGGTGAGGTGAGGTGAAATGGGGTTTAACGCAGCACTGAAGAATATTAGGCTCAGATGACAACGTGCATGCGTGTGTACGTGTATGTGTGGCTGCTTGTACTGGCCCAGACTTAAGCTGGTTTTATAGTGCTAGCCCACTGAGATGCCATGCCGCAGTGAAGCATGAATACCCCACTCAGACACATTATACTGACTCCGAGCGGACCAGTCCTTGTTGTACCCATTAATGCCGAGTGTCAGGCAGGGACCAACAAGTACCATATTTTAACATCTTTTGGTATGACGCAGCCGGGATCTAACCCTTGAAAACAAAGGTCTGAATTCACTTCCTCACATAAGCATAACAGTATCAGAAGCCAACCACTAACTGCGGTGTAGCTGCAACATTGGAAAAATAATGGTGTACTCACTCCCTCCTTCCTACCCTCACTCACTTACAGAGAGGTGTCACACATTCTGTGTTTGACAGACATGAGGGTGAATGAGTGAGTGAGTGAGTTAATGGTGTTTTGAGTGCCAACAGAACTGCACCATGACAACCTGTCCATGTTTCAGTGTGCACACAGCGGCGCCGTCGTGACAGCGCATCCCTCAGCAAGTGTCCAAAACCCATCTCCAGCCAACCCATTGGTGTCGCAGAGCGCAAAAAATGCCCTAATCGAACAGAAAGTGTGACAAGTTTTACCCCCCAGTTTTATTGCATTCTTCAATCAATGTTAATACATTACCCAGGGCCACTGAATACCTTGCCTCTATGACTCCTGGAAAGTGCGTGAGAAGAACGTATCAGTAAGGACGTATCTCTATAGGAGGAGACAGACATGAATGAATATAAACTGAAGATCAATCATAATATCCCCTGTGTGTCACGGCAGCAAGAACAATCACTTTAACTCTGTGTAATCCTTTATTGTTATAAATAAAACATGCTTGGTAAGACATCCGTTCATCAAAGTGATCTAAAAGGAATCAAACCATTTCCCCTCTGTACAACTCACCTAATGATGAAAGAATTACACTATGGTTTTGAGAAAAATTAGCAATTTGCCATCAAGTTTCCTATGGCACCCTTATGCATACAATTGTTCTGTATTGACACATGACATCAGGGCCCCGTTCCTCAAAGCAATTGTAGCGCTATGACAGTCGTAAGTCTATGTTAAAGTATGGGAGTTACGACTGTCGTAGCGCTACGATCGCTTTGAGGAACGAGGGCCTGGATTGTATTGTATGGCACCTAAACATACAACTGCTTTACTCCAAACTAGTGGCTGACGTAGACCAATCCATGGCACACAATGACATATAAACCATATCACATGTAGCTGTATTGAAACCTAGTCTGATTAACTGCTGCCATGTACATGGCGATAAGTGTCGCTATATTTCTGATATGCTACAGTTAATATGACCACCAGCTGTACAATACAAGCACACAGTCTCCATCAAGATAAGACCCCAACTACATACACAATACACTATTCTTACACCGGGAGCCTCAAATGTCATGGCATGCTAGACACAGTCAGTTAGGTAGTTGTGATTATGGTGTCTTATAAAGCCAGACGTTCTCCACAGTTGGTCCATGCCAGTGATTCTATGACCCGAGTCTCCAAAGTACGGAACCATCATATTGGTAGTCTGGGTCAGCTGCTGATTCCAGACTGCACCTCCACAAACAACTCTGGTAGTGACATCTGTCATGTTTCACTTTCCAGACTCATCTCTTGGTCGTGAAACCGCTCTGTTAGTTGGTGTGGAAGAAAACTCATGTCTGTATTATGCATATAGATGAGCAAATATTCCATTAACTTGACACAAACATTATATGAAATATATAGATGCAGTCAGTATTATCTCACAAGTGTTGAAACACTGAGTCCATGCCATGAAATACATGTATGGTGTCACACAAGAACATATACCTACAGTAGCCAATACATCCACTGACATCAGTTGAACAATACGCTATCTATATCTGTGTCACACAAGAACATATGCCTACAGTAGCCAATACATCCGCTAACATCAGTTGAACAATACGCTATCTATATCTATGTCACACAAGAACATATGCCTACAGTAGCCAATACATCCGCTAACATCAGTTGAACAATATGCTATCTATATCTATGTCACACAAGAACATATGTCTACAGTAGCCAATACATCCGCTAACATCAGTTGAACAATACGCTATCTATATCTATGTCACACAAGAACATATGTCTACAGTAGCCAATACATCCGCTAACATCAGTTGAACAATACGCTATCTATATCTATGTCACACAAGAACATATGTCTACAGTAGCCAATACATCCGCTAACATCAGTTGAACAATACGCTATCTATATCTGTGTCACACAAGAACATATGCCTACAGTAGCCAATACATCCGCTAACATCAGTTGAACAATACGCTATCTATATCTATGTCACACAAGAACATATGTCCTACAGTAGCCAATACATCCGCTAACATCAGTTGAACAATACGCTATCTATATCTATCACACAAGAACATATGCTACAGTAGCCAATACATCCGCTAACATCAGTTGAACAATACGCTATCTATATCTGTGTCACACAAGAACATATGCCTACAGTAGCCAATACATCCGCTAACATCAGTTGAACAATACGCTATCTATATCTATGTCACACAAGAACATATGCCTACAGTAGCCAATACATCCGCTAACATCAGTTGAACAATATACATCCACTATCTATATCTATGTCACACAAGAACATATGTCTACAGTAGCCAATACATCCGCTAACATCAGTTGAACAATACGCTATCTATATCTGTGTCACACAAGAACATATGTCTACAGTAGCCAATACATCCACTAACATCAGTTGAACAATACGCTATCTATATCTGTGTCACACAAGAACATATGCCTACAGTAGCCAATACATCCGCTAACATCAGTTGAACAATACGCTATCTATATCTGTGTCACACAAGAACATATGTCTACAGTAGCCAATACATCCGCTAACATCAGTTGAACAATACGCTATCTATATCTGTGTCACACAAGAACATATGCCTACAGTAGCCAATACATCCGCTAACATCAGTTGAACAATACGCTATCTATATCTGTGTCACACAAGAACATATGCCTACAGTAGCCAATACATCCGCTAACATCAGTTGAACAATACGCTATCTATATCTGTGTCACACAAGAACATATGCCTACAGTAGCCAATACATCCGCTAACATCAGTTGAACAATACGCTATCTATATCTGTGTCACACAAGAACATATGCCTACAGTAGCCAATACATCCGCTAACATCAGTTGAACAATACGCTATCTATATCTGTGTCACACAAGAACATATACCTACAGTAGCCAATACATCCGCTAACATCAGTTGAACAATACGCTAACTATCTATATCTGTGTCACACAAGAACATATGTCTACAGTAGCCAATACATCCGCTAACATCAGTTGAACAATACGCTATCTATATCTGTGTCACACAAGAACATATGCCTACAGTAGCCAATACATCCGCTAACATCAGTTGAACAATACGCTATCTATATCTGTGTCACACAAGAACATATGCCTACAGTAGCCAATACATCCGCTAACATCAGTTGAACAATACGCTATCTATATCTGTGTCACACAAGAACATATACCTACAGTAGCCAATACATCCACTAACATCAGTTGAACAATACGCTATCTATATCTGTGTCACACAAGAACATATGCCTACAGTAGCCAATACATCCACTAACATCAGTTGAACAATACGCTATCTATATCTGTGTCACACAAGAACATATGCCTACAGTAGCCAATACATCCGCTAACATCAGTTGAACAATATGCTATCTATATCTGTGTCACACAAGAACATATATGCCTACAGTAGCCAATACATCCGCTAACATCAGTTGAACAATACGCTATCTATATCTGTGTCACACAAGAACATATACCTACAGTAGCCAATACATCCGCTAACATCAGTTGAACAATACGCTATCTATATCTGTGTCACACAAGAACATATGTCTACAGTAGCCAATACATCCGCTTAACATCAGTTGAACAATACGCTATCTATATCTGTGTCACACAAGAACATATGTCTACAGTAGCCAATACATCCGCTAACATCAGTTGAACAATATGCTATCTATATCTGTGTCACACAAGAACATATGCCTACAGTAGCCAATACATCCGTAACATCAGTTGAACAATATGCTATCTATATCTGTGTCACACAAGAACATATACCTACAGTAGCCAATACATCCACTAACATCAGTTGAACAATATGCTATCTATATCTGTGTCACACAAGAACATATGCCTACAGTAGCCAATACATCCGCTAACATCAGTTGAACAATATGCTATCTATATCTGTGTCACACAAGAACATATGCCTACAGGAGCCAATACATCCGCTAACATCAGTTGAACAATATGCTATCTATATCTGTGTCACACAAGAACATATATCCTACAGTAGCCAATACATCCGCTAACATCAGTTGAACAATACGCCATCTATATCTGTGTCACACAAGAACATATACCTACAGTAGCCAATACATCCGCTTAACATCAGTTGAACAATACGCTTATCTATATCTGTGTCACACAAGAACATATGTCTACAGTAGCCAATACATCCACTAACATCAGTTGAACAATATGCTATCTATATCTGTGTCACACAAGAACATATACCTACAGGAGCCAATACATCCACTAACATCAGTTGAACAATACGCTATCTATATCTGTGTCACACAAGAACATATGTCTACAGTAGCCAATACATCCGCTAACATCAGTTGAACAATATGCTATCTATATCTGTGTCACACAAGAACATATGTCTACAGTAGCCAATACATCCACTAACATCAGTTGAACAATATGCTATCTATATCTGTGTCACACAAGAACATATGCCTACAGTAGCCAATACATCCACTAACATCAGTTGAACAATACGCTATCTATATCTGTGTCACACAAGAACATATGTCTACAGTAGCCAATACATCCACTAACATCAGTTGAACAATACGCTATCTATATCTGTGTCACACAAGAACATATACCTACAGTAGCCAATACATCCGCTAACATCAGTTGAACAATATGCTATCTATATCTGTGTCACAATAAGAACATATACCTACAGTAGCCAATACATCCGCTAACATCAGTTGAACAATACGCTATCTATATCTGTGTCACACAAGAACATATGCCTACAGTAGCCAATACATCCGCTAACATCAGTTGAACAATATGCTATCTATATCTGTGTCACACAAGAACATATGTCTACAGTAGCCAATACATCCACTAACATCAGTTGAACAATATGCTATCTATATCTGTGTCACACAAGAACATATGCCTACAGTAGCCAATACATCCGCTAACATCAGTTGAACAATATGCTATCTATATCTGTGTCACACAAGAACATATGTCTACAGTAGCCAATACATCCACTAACATCAGTTGAACAATATGCTATCTATATCTGTGTCACACAAGAACATATGCCTACAGTAGCCAATACATCCACTAACATCAGTTGAACAATACGCTATCTATATCTGTGTCACACAAGAACATATGTCTACAGTAGCCAATACATCCACTAACATCAGTTGAACAATATGCTATCTATATCTGTGTCACACAAGAACATATACCTACAGTAGCCAATACATCCGCTAACATCAGTTGAACAATATGCTATCTATATCTGTGTCACACAAGAACATATACCTACAGTAGCCAATACATCCGCTAACATCAGTTGAACAATACGCTATCTATATCTGTGTCACACAAGAACATATGCCTACAGGTAGCCAATACATCCGCTAACATCAGTTGAACAATATGCTATCTATATCTGTGTCACACAAGAACATATGTCTACAGTAGCCAATACATCCACTAACATCAGTTGAACAATACGCTATCTATATCTGTGTCACACAAGAACATATGTCTACAGTAGCCAATACATCCACTAACATCAGTTGAACAATATGCTATCTATATCTGTGTCACACAAGAACATATGTCTACAGGAGCCAATACATCCACTAACATCAGTTGAACAATATGCTATCTATATCTGTGTCACACAAGAACATATGCCTACAGTAGCCAATACATCCACTAACATCAGTTGAACAATATGCTATCTATATCTGTGTCACACAAGAACATATGCCTACAGTAGCCAATACATCCGCTAACATCAGTTGAACAATATGCTATCTATATCTGTGTCACACAAGAACATATACCTACAGTAGCCAATACATCCACTAACATCAGTTGAACAATATGCTATCTATATCTGTGTCACACAAGAACAACATATGTCTACAGTAGCCAATACATCCACTAACATCAGTTGAACAATATGCTATCTATATCTGTGTCACACAAGAACATATGTCTACAGTAGCCAATACATCCGCTAACATCAGTTGAACAATACGCTATCTATATCTGTGTCACACAAGAACATATATGTCTACAGTAGCCAATACATCCGCTAACATCAGTTGAACAATATGCTATCTATATCTGTGTCACACAAGAACATATGTCTACAGTAGCCAATACATCCGCTAACATCAGTTGAACAATACGCTATCTATATCTGTGTCACACAAGAACATATACCTACAGTAGCCAATACATCCGCTAACATCAGTTGAACAATACGCCTATCTATATCTGTGTCACACAAGAACATATGTCTACAGTAGCCAATACATCCGCTAACATCAGTTGAACAATACGATATCTATATCTGTGTCACACAAGAACATATGTCTACAGTAGCCAATACATCCGCTAACATCAGTTGAACAATACGCTTATCTATATCTGTGTCACACAAGAACATATACCTACAGTAGCCAATACATCCACTAACATCAGTTGAACAATATGCTATCTATATCTGTGTCACACAAGAACATATGTCTACAGTAGCCAATACATCCACACTAACATCAGTTGAACAATACGCTATCTATATCTGTGTCACACAAGAACATATGCCTACAGTAGCCAATACATCCGCTAACATCAGTTGAACAATACGCTATCTATATCTGTGTCACACAAGAACATATACCTACAGGAGCCAATACATCCACTAACATCAGTTGAACAATACGCTATCTATATCTGTGTCACACAAGAACATATGTCTACAGTAGCCAATACATCCACTAACATCAGTTGAACAATATGCTATCTATATCTGTGTCACACAAAGAACATATGTCTACAGTAGCCAATACATCCACTAAACATCAGTTGAACAATATCAGCCAATACTATCTATATCTGTGTCACACAAGAACATATGTCTACAGTAGCCAATACATCCGCTAACATCAGTTGAACAATACGCTATCTATATCTGTGTCACACAAGAACATATGTCTACAGGAGCCAATACATCCGCTAACATCAGTTGAACAATACGCTATCTATATCTGTGTCACACAAGAACATATGTCTACAGTAGCCAATACATCCACTAACATCAGTTGAACAATACGCTATCTATATCTGTGTCACACAAGAACATATGTCTACAGTAGCCAATACATCCGCTAACATCAGTTGAACAATACGCTATCTATATCTGTGTCACACAAGAACATATGTCTACAGTAGCCAATACATCCACTAACATCAGTTGAACAATACGCTATCTATATCTGTGTCACACAAGAACATATGCCTACAGTAGCCAATACATCCGCTAACATCAGTTGAACAATATGCTATCTATATCTGTGTCACACAAGAACATATGCCTACAGTAGCCAATACATCCGCTAACATCAGTTGAACAATATGCTATCTATATCTGTGTCACACAAGAACATATGCCTACAGTAGCCAATACATCCGCTAACATCAGTTGAACAATACGCTATCTATATCTGTGTCACACAAGAACATATGCCTACAGTAGCCAATACATCCACTAACATCAGTTGAACAATATGCTATCTATATCTGTGTCACACAAGAACATATGCCTACAGTAGCCAATACATCCGCTAACATCAGTTGAACAATATGCTATCTATATCTGTGTCACACAAGAACATATGTCTACAGTAGCCAATACATCCGCTAACATCAGTTGAACAATATGCTATCTATATCTGTGTCACACAAGAACATATGCCTACAGGAGCCAATACATCCGCTAACATCAGTTGAACAATATGCTATCTATATCTGTGTCACACAAGAACATATGCCTACAGTAGCCAATACATCCGCTAACATCAGTTGAACAATATGCTATCTATATCTGTGTCACACAAGAACATATACCTACAGTAGCCAATACATCCGCTAACATCAGTTGAACAATACGCTTATCTATATCTGTGTCACACAAGAACATATGCCTACAGTAGCCAATACATCCATCCGCTAACATCAGTTGAACAATATGCTATCTATATCTGTGTCACACAAGAACATATACCTACAGTAGCCAATACATCCGCTAACATCAGTTGAACAATACGCTTATCTATATCTGTGTCACACAAGAACATATGCCTACAGTAGCCAATACATCCGCTAACATCAGTTGAACAATACGCTATCTATATCTGTGTCACACAAGAACATATGTCTACAGTAGCCAATACATCCGCTAACATCAGTTGAACAATATGCTATCTATATCTGTGTCACACAAGAACATATGCCTAGAGTAGCCAATACATCCGCTAACATCAGTTGAACAATATGCTATCTATATCTGTGTCACACAAGAACATATGTCTACAGTAGCCAATACATCCACTAACATCAGTTGAACAATATGCTATCTATATCTGTGTCACACAAAGAACATATGCCTACAGTAGCCAATACATCCGCTAACATCAGTTGAACAATATGCTATCTATATCTGTGTCACACAAGAACATATGTCTACAGTAGCCAATACATCCACTAACATCAGTTGAACAATAACGCTATCTATATCTGTGTCACACAAGAACATATGTCTACAGGAGCCAATACATCCGCTACATCAGTTGAACAATATGCTATCTATATCTGTGTCACACAAGAACATATGTCTACAGGAGCCAATACATCCACTAACATCAGTTGAACAATATGCTATCTATATCTGTGTCACACAAGAACATATATGTCTACAGGAGCCAATACATCCACTAACATCAGTTGAACAATAATACGCTATCTATATCTGTGTCACACAAGAACATATGTCTACAGGAGCCAATACATCCACTAACATCAGTTGAACAATATGCTATCTATATCTGTGTCACACAAGAACATATACCTACAGATCCAGCCACAAGAACATACAGAAGCCAATACATCCGCTTAACATCAGTTGAACAATATGCTATCTATATCTGTGTCACACAAGAACATATATACCTACAGTAGCCAATACATCCAGCTAGCATCAGTTGAACAATACGCCAATATCTATATCTACGTGTCACACAAGAACATATGCCTACAGTAGCCAATACATCCGCTAACATCAGTTGAACAATATGCTATCTATATCTGTGTCACACAAGAACATATGTCTACAGTAGCCAATACATCCACTAACATCAGTTGAACAATATGCTATCTATATCTGTGTCACACAAGAACATATGTCTACAGGAGCCAATACATCCACTAACATCAGTTGAACAATACGCTATCTATATCTGTGTCACACAAGAACATATGTCTACAGTAGCCAATACATCCACTAACATCAGTTGAACAATATGCTATCTATATCTGTGTCACACAAGAACATATGTCTACAGTAGCCAATACATCCACTAACATCAGTTGAACAATATGCTATCTATATCTGTGTCACACAAGAACATATGTCTACAGGAGCCAATACATCCACTAACATCAGTTGAACAATATGCTATCTATATCTGTGTCACACAAGAACATATACCTACAGTAGCCAATACATCCGCTAACATCAGTTGAACAATATGCTATCTATATCTGTGTCACACAAGAACATATACCTACAGTAGCCAATACATCCAGCTAACATCAGTTGAACAATACGCTATCTATATCTGTGTCACACAAGAACATATGTCTACAGGAGCCAATACATCCGCTAACATCAGTTGAACAATATGCTATCTATATCTGTGTCACACAAGAACATATGTCTACAGGAGCCAATACATCCGCTAACATCAGTTGAACAATATGCTATCTATATCTGTGTCACACAAGAACATATGTCTACAGGAGCCAATACATCCACTCAACATCAGTTGAACAATATGCTATCTATATCTGTGTCACACAAGAACATATGTCTACAGGAGCCAATACATCCACTAACATCAGTTGAACAATATGCTATCTATATCTGTGTCACACAAGAACATATGCCTACAGGAGCCAATACATCCGCTTAACATCAGTTGCACAATATGCTATCTATATCTGTGTCACACAAGAACATATACCTACAGGAGCCAATACATCCACTAACATCAGTTGAACAATATGCTATCTATATCTGTGTCACACAAGAACATATGTCTACAGGAGCCAATACATCCACTAACATCATCAGTTGAACAATATGCTATCTATATCTGTGTCACACAAGAACATGGATGTCTACAGGAGCCAATACATCCACTAACATCAGTTGAACAATACGCTATCTATATCTGTGTCACACAAGAACATATGTCTACAGGAGCCAATACACCCGCTAACATCAGTTGAACAATATGCTATCTATATCTGTGTCACACAAGAACATATGTCTACAGTAGCCAATACATCCGCTAACATCAGTTGAACAATACGCTATCTATATCTGTGTCACACAAGAACATATACCTACAGTAGCCAATACATCCACTAACATCAGTTGAACAATACGCTATCTATATCTGTGTCACACAAGAACATATGTCTACAGTAGCCAATACATCCGCTAACATCAGTTGAACAATATCATGTCCACAGCCTGCCATCTATATCTGTGTCACACAAGAACATATGTCTACAGTAGCCAATACATCCGCTTAACATCAGTTGAACAATACGCCATATCTATATTCTGTGTCACACAAGAACATATACCTTACAGGAGCCAATACATCCACTAACATCAGTTGAACAATATGCTATCTATATCTGTGTCACACAAGAACATATATCTACAGGAGCCAATACATCCACTAACATCAGTTGAACAATACGCCATCTATATCTGTGTCACACAAGAACATATGTCTACAGGAGCCAATACACCCGCTTAACATCAGTTGAACAATATGCTATCTATATCTGTGTCACACAAGAACATATACCTACAGGAGCCAATACATCCACTAACATCAGTTGAACAATATGCTATCTATATCTGTGTCACACAAGAACATATGTCTACAGGAGCCAATACATCCACTAACATCAAGTTGAACAATATGCTATCTATATCTGTGTCACACAAGAACATATGTCTACAGGAGCCAATACATCCACTAACATCAGTTGAACAATACGCTATCTATATCTGTGTCACACAAGAACATATGTCTACAGGGAGCCAATACATCCGCTGCTAACATCAGTTGAACAATACTATCTATATCTGTGTCACACAAGAACATATGTCTACAGGAGCCAATACATCCGCTAACATCAGTTGAACAATACACGCTATCTATATCTGTGTCACACAAGAACATATGTCTACAGGAGCCAATACATCCACTAACATCAGTTGAACAATACGCTTATCTATATCTGTGTCACACAAGAACATATGTCTACAGGAGCCAATACATCCACTAACATCAGTTGAACAATACGCTATCTATATCTGTGTCACACAAGAACATATGTCTACAGTAGCCAATACATCCGCTGAACATCAGTTGAACAATACGCTATCTATATCTGTGTCACACAAGAACATATGTCTACAGGAGCCACACATCCGCTAACTAACATCAGTTGAACAATACGCCATCTATATCTGTGTCAATACGCCATCTAAGAACATATAGTCTACAGGGAGCCAATACACCCACTAACATCAGTTGAACAATACGCCATATCTATATCTGTGTCACACAAGAACATATACCCACAGGAGCCAATACACCCACTAACATCAGTTGAACAACACGCCATCTATATCTGTGTCACACAAGAACATATACCTACAGTAGCCAATACACCCACTGACATCAGTTGAACAATACGCCATCTATATCTGTGTCACACAAGAACATATACCTACAGTCTACATCTGTTGAAAAATACGCTTACAAGAACATATACCTTTTGCAGTCACAGGGAGCATAAATACACAGTAGCCAATTTACCAACATCAGTTGAACAATACGCTATCTATATCTGTGTCACATAAGAACATATACCTACAGTAGCCAAAACACACCCACAACATCAGTTGAACAATACGGCCATTCTATATCTGTGTCACACAAGAACATATACCCCTACAGTAGCCAATACAATCCCACTAACATCAGTTGAACAATACGCCATTCCCCTATCTGTGTCATCACACAAGAACATATACCTACAGTGGCCAATACACCCACTAACATCAGTTGAACAATACGGCCATCTATATCTGTGTCACACAAGAACATATACCTCCACAGTAGCCAATACATCCACCAACATCAGTTGAACAATACGCTTATATCTATATCTGTGTCAGCTCATAGAACATATACTCTGCCCATAGTAGCCAATACACTCCACTTAACATCAGTTGAACAATACGTAAAATATCTATATCTGTGTCGGCAATAAGAACATATACCTACAGTAGCTAACACACATCCTACAACATCAGCTGAACAATACGCTTATCTATATCTTGTGGTCACACAAGAACATATGGCTCTACAGTAGCCAATACATCCAACAACATCAGTTGAACAATACGCTTTATCTATATCTGTGTCACACACAAGAACATATACCTACAGGAGCCAATACAATCGCCACTAACATCAGCTTGAACAATACGCTATCTATATCTGTGTCACACAAGAACATATATGCCTCACAGTAGCCACCACATCCGCTAACATCAGTTGAACAATACGCTTATCTATATCTGTGTCACAATAAGAACATATATACCCACAGTAGCCAATACACCCGCTAACATCAGTTGAACAATACGCCATCTATATCTGTGTCACACAAGAACATATATACCTACAGTAGCCAATACATCCACTTAACATCAGTTGAACAATACGCCATTCATATATCTGTGTCACACAAGAACATATACTCACAGTAGCCAATACACCCACTAACATCAGCTGAACAACACGCTATCTATATCTGTGTCACACAAGAACATATGCCTCATGGTGGAGCCAATACATCCACTAACATCAGTTGAACAATACGCTATTCCCATATCTGTGTCTACACAAGAACATATACCCACAGTAGCCAATACACCCACTAACATCAGTTGAACAATATCGCCTATCTATATCTGTGTCATTAATAAGAACATATACCTACAGTAGCCAATACATCCACTGACATCAGTTGAACAATACGCCATTTATATCTGTGTCACACAAGAACATATACCCACAGTAGCCAATACATCCACTAACATCAGTTGAACAATACGCCATCTATATCTGTGTCACACAAGAACATATACCTACAGTAGCCAATACATCCACTGACATCAGTTGAACAATACGCCATTCTCTCCATATCTGTGTCACACAAGAACATATACCTACAGTAGCCAATACACCCACTAAACATCAGTTGAACAATACGCTATCTATATTCATGTGTCACACAAGAACATATACCTACAGTAGCCAATACATCCACTAACATCAGCTGAACAATACGCTTATCTTATATCTTGTGTTTCACACAAGAACATATATATAGCCAATACAGTAGCCAATACATCCGGTGTCTAACATCAGTTGAACAATATCAGCCATCTCTATATCTGTAGTCATTAATAAGAACATATACCTTACAGTAGCCAATACATCTTAATCTAATATCAGTTGAACAATATCAGCCATCTATATCTGTGTCACACAAGAACATATACCCACAGTAGCCAATACAATTCCATCAACATCAGTTGAACAATACGCCATCTCTATCTGTGTCACACAAGAACATATACCTACAGTAGCCAATACACCCACTCAACATCATTGAACAATATCGCCATCTATATCTGTGTCACACAAGAACATATACCCACAGTAGCCAATACATCCACTCAACATCAGTTGAACAATACGGCCATCTATATCTGTGCTCATTACATAAGAACATATACCCTACAGTAGCCAATACATCCGGCTTAACATCAGTTGAACAATACGCTTATCTCATATCTGTGTCACAATAAGAACATATACCTACAGTAGCCAATACACAATCTCGCTTAACATCAGTTGAACAATACGCTATCTATATCTGTGTCATTAATAAGAACATATACCTACAGTAGCTAATAATACACCCACTTAACATCAGTTGAACAATATCGCCATCTATATCTGTATGTCACACAAGAACATATATACCTACAGTAGCCATCATACACCCGCTAACATCAGTTGAACAATGCCATTCTCTATCTGGTGTCACATTAAGAACATATACCCACAGTAGCCAATACATCCGGCTTAACATCAGTTGAACAATACTTATCTATATCTGTGTCACACAAGAACATATACCTACAGTAGCCAATACACCCAAGCTAACATCAGTTGAACAATACGCTATCTCTATCTATGTCAATACAAGAACATATGTCTACAGTAGCCAATACATCCACTAACATCACTTGAACAATACGCCAGTGTCACACAAGAACATATACAGTAGCCACCACATCCATAACATCAGCTGAACACGCCATCTATCTGTGTCACACAAGAACATATGCCTACAGTAGCCAATACACCCGGCTAACATCAGTTGAACAATATACCTATATCTGTGTCACTACAAGAACATATACCTACAGCAGCCAATACATCCACACTAACATCAGTTGAACAATACGCTATCTATATCTGTGTCAATAAGAACATATGCCTACAGTAGCCAATACATCCACTAACATCAGTTGAACAACACGCTATCTATATCTGTGTCACACAAGAACAACATATACCCACAGTAGCCAATACACCCACTAACATCAGTTGAACAATACGCCGATCTATATCTGTGTCACACAAGAACATATTATACCTACAGTAGCCAATACCCATCCATTAACATCAGTTGAACAATACGCCTATCCATATCTGTGTCACACAAGAACATATACCTACAGGAGCCAATACACCCACTAACATCAGTTGAACAATACGCCATTCTATATCTGTGTCACACAAGAACATATGTCTACAGTAGCCAATACACCCACTAACATCAGCGTTGAACACGCCATATCTATATCTGTGTCACACAAGAACATATACCTACAGTAGCCAATACATCCCGCCAACATCAGTTGAACAACACGCCATCTCTATCTGTGTCACACAAGAACATATACCCACAGTAGCCAATACACCCAGCTGCTGACATCAGTTGAACAATACGCTATCTATATCTGTGTCACACAAGAACATATACCTACAGTAGCCAATACACTCCACTGAACATCAGTTGAACAATACGGCCATCTATATCTGTGTCACACAAGAACATATACCTACAGTAGCCAATACACTGGCCACTCAACATCAGTTGAACAATATGCTATTCTATCTTATGTCACAAGAACATATATACTCTACAGGTAGCTAATACATCCGGGCTTAACATCAGTTGAACAATACGCTATTCTCTTATCTGTGTCACACAAGAACATATACCTACAGTAGCCAATACATCCACTAATATCAGTTGAACAATATGCTATCTCTATCTATGTCACACAAGAACATATGCCTACAGTAGCCAATATCAATACATCCGCATATGTCATCAGTTGAACAATATGCTATCTATATCTGTGTCACACAAGAACATATGCCTACAGTAGCCAATACATCCGCTTAACATCAGTTGAACAATACGCTATCTATATCTGTAAGTCACACAAGAACATATACCTACAGTAGCCAATACATCCACTAAACATCAGTTGAACAATACGCCATCTATATCTGTGTCACACAAGAACATATGTCTTACAGGAGCCAATACATCCACTAACATCAGTTGAACAATATGCTATCTATATCTGTAGTCACACAAGAACATATGCCTACAGTAGCCAATACATCCTCCACAACATCAGTTGAACAATATGCTATCTATATCTCAGGCTCACACAAGAACATATGTCTACAGTAGCCAATACATCCGCTAACATCAGTTGAACAATATGCTATCTATATCTGTGTCACACAAGCTAATAAGAACATATACCTACAGTAGCCAATACGCTATCCGTCTTAATAAGAACATCAGTTAGAACAATATGCTATCTATATCTGTGTCACACAAGAACATATACCTACAGTAATGCCAATACATCCGCTAACATCAGTTGAACAATACGCCATCTATATCTGTGTCACACAAGAACATATACCTACAGTAGCCAATACATCCGCTAACATCAGTTGAACAATACGCTATCTATATCTGTGTCCACACAAGAACATATGTCTACAGGAGCCAATACATCCACTAACATCAGTTGAACAATATGCTATCTATATCTGTGCTCACACAAGAACATATACCTACAGGAGCCAATACATCCACTAACATCAGTTGAACAATATGCTATCTATATCTGTGTCACACAAGAACATATGTCTACAGGAGCCAATACATCCACTAACATCAGTTGAACAATACGCTATCTATATCTGTAAGTCACACAAGAACATATACCTACAGTAGCCAATACATCCACTAACATCAGTTGAACAATATGCTATCTATATCTGTGTCACACAAGAACATATACCTACAGTAGCCAATACATCCACTAACATCAGTTGAACAATATGCTTATCTATATCTGTGTCACACAAGAACATATATACCTACAGTAGCCAATACATCCACTTAACATCAGTTGAACAATATGCTATCTATATCTGTGTCACAATAAGAACATATGTCTACAGTAGCCAATACATCCACTAACATCAGTTGAACAATATGCTATCTATATCTGTGTCACACAAGAACATATGTCTACAGTAGCCAATACATCCGCTAACATCAGTTGAACAATACTATCTATATCCAAGAAGTATGCCTATATCTGTAACATCAGTTGACACAAGAACATATATGCCTACAGTAGCCAATACATCCGCTAACATCAGTTGAACAATATGGTATCATCTATATCTGTGTCACACAAGAACATATACCTACAGTAGCCAATACATCCACTAACATCAGTTGAACAATATGCTATCTATATCTGTGTCACACAAGAACATATACCTACAGTAGCCAATACATCCACTAACATCAGTTGAACAATATGTTATCTATATCTGTGTCACAATAAGAACATATACCATACAGTAGCCAATACATCCACTAACATCAGTTGAACAATATGCTATCTTATATCTGTGTCAATACAAGAACATATACCTACAGTAGCCAATACATCCACCAACATCAGTTGAACAGCTTATCTGACACAATATGCCTACAGTCTAATACATCCACTAACATCAGTAGAACAATATCGGTCTTATTCAGGTCACAAGAACATACTACAGTGAGCACACAAGAACATATACCTACATAGTAGCCACATACATCCACTAACATCAGTTGAACAATACGCTATCTATATCTGTGTCACACAAGAACATATGCCTACAGTAGCCAATACATCCGCTAACATCAGTTGAACAATACGCCATCTATATCTGTGTCACACAAGAACATATACCCCACAGTAGCCAATACACACCGCCAACATCAGTTGAACAATACGCTATCTATATCTGTGTCACACAAAGAACATATGCTCAGTAGCCTACAGTAGCCAATACATCCGTGTCACACAAGAACTAACATCAGTTGAACAATACGCCATCTATATCTGTGTCAATCTAATTAAGAACATATATCCTACAGTGTAGCCAATACATCCACCCACTTCAACATCAGTTGAACAATATCGCTATCTATATCTGTGTCACACAAGAACAACATATACCTACAGTAGCCAATACATCCACTTAACATCAGTTGAACAATATGCTATCTATATCTGTGTCACACAAGAACATATGCCTACAGTAGCCAATACATCCACTAACATCAGTTGAACAATACGCTATCTATATCTGTGTCACACAAGAACATATGTTCTACAGTAGCCAATACATCCACTAACATCAGTTGAACAATATGCCATCTATATCTGTACGTCATATTCGTGTCACAAGAACATATACCCACAGTAGCCAATACATCCACTAACATCAGTTGAACAATATAAGCATCTATATCTGTGTCACACGAAGAACATATACCTACAGTAGCCAATACATCCACTTTCAACATCAGCTGAACAATATGCTATCTATATCTGTGTCACACAAGAACATATGTCTACAGTAGCCATTACAATACATACCACTAACATCAGCTGAACAATATCGCTTATCTATATCTGTGTCACACAAGAACATATACCCATAGTAGCCAATACTAATCCACTAACATCAGTTGAACAATATACTATCTATATCTGTGTCACACAAGAAACATATAATTACAGTAGCCAATACACCCACTAACATCAGTTGAACAATATGCTATCTATATCTGTGTCACACAAGAACATATACCTACAGTAGCCAATACATCCGCTTAACATCAGTTGAACAATATCGCCATCTATATCTGTGTAACACACAAGAACATATACCTACAGTAGCCAATACAATCTGCTTTTCAACATCAGTTGAACAATACGCTATCTCATATCTGTGTCACACAAGAACATATACCCACAGTAGCCAATACATCCGCTAACATCAGTTGAACAATACGCTATCTATATCTGTGTCACACAAGAACATATACCTACAGTAGCCAATACATCCGCTTAACATCAGTTGAACAATACGCCATTCTATATTCACAGTCACACAAGAACATATACCTACAGTAGCCAATAATACATCCACTAACATCAGTTGAACAATATGCTATCTTACATCTGTGTGTCACATAAGAACATATACCTACAGTAGCCAATACATCCACTAACATCAGTTGAACAATACGCCATATCTACATTCCAGTCACACAAGAACATATACCTACAGTAGCCAATACATCCGCTTAACATCAGTTGAACAATATATCTATATCTGTGTCACACAAGAACATATGTCTACAGTAGCCAATACATCCACTAACATCAGTTGAACAATATGCCATCTATATCTGTGTGTCACACAAGAACATATGT